>NW_017307725.1:388056-416157 GCF_000935625.1 Nanorana parkeri
GTTTTAAAACTGTCTCATCCCCGGGGGGGGGGGGGGGGGGGGTTTCTATGGAAAATTACCTTTAGGTTACTTTACATTATTTTTGTTTTTGCACAAGTATATTTCAGCACGTAATACTGCACATTAAGCATACTTTTTCCCTGCCCTAAGAACAATAATCATTACATTTAAAAACCTTTCATGGATTTAAAAAAAAAAAAAATCACTTACACATAAACGTTATTTGAATAGAATGTTGTTGTTTACAATCGGGTGGACATATATAGAACTGTGAGCATGCACAATTTGTCTGTTTTAACACCACTACATCTGCTGTTTGATGGATGCAGTTATATTTGCATTCCAATATTGCTGGATAGACAAGTCAAAATAGCAGATCTCAGTACATGCACAATATGTGTCTGGAGATTATTTTGAGCTGTCCCGAAAGTAAGTGTAGAGGCTCAGCACAATGGTTGGATTTCAAGAGTGTATTCTATTTGTCTTTAGTTGCCAATAACCACTCAGAGCTCTATTTACTAGGGTAACTGTTGGTAAATAAATCCCAGGAAGCATACATTGCTGTAGATCAGCGCATATCTAGGTCCTGATGTTTAGCAACATTTTTTGCTTTTTTTTGGGTGGGCATTGAAAGTCCTCTCTATCCTTTATGGTACAGTCTGCACCCTTTTACATCTTTGAACATGTCTCCACAAGAGGGTGCAAATTTCTTTATCACTTAGGGGTCTATTCACAAAGCTGCCGAGGGCAGCCGAGTGAATGACCGATCTGAAGTGAAGTGAGCCGAACACTGTTCGGCTATTCACTTCAGGCTGGTACGGCTGATTTCAGCCGTACATCGGCTTGCTTCGTGTGGCTTCGGGTCGGCCAAACATGCTCAGCATGTTCGGCCGACCCGAAGTGCAGAAGGAGTTCGACTCAGCCGATCCAACATCTGGATCGGCTGAGCCGAACCTCCGGCAGGCTTCTCACTGCTGTTTGGGCTATTGTTAAAGATCCCGAACAGCAGTGAGTGAATAGCCGAATGCCGCCGAGCGACATTCGGCTCGGCTGTTCTGCTCGATCCCTCAGAGGTACCGAGCAGAACAGAAAAACAGTGAAAAAAGTTTAAAAAGTAAATAGCAAACGATTGTGCGGAGCTAGCAGTGACAGCTAGCTCCGCCCAATAGTTTCCTATTGTCTGGTGGCTCTGCTGCTGTAAAAAATAAAACAAAACAAAAAAACTCTCCGGGCGCTCTTAGAGCCTCCTGCTCCCGGCCGCCAAGGAGAGAAACACTGCTGTATGTATACCGCATGCCTTCTCTCTGGGACACTGAAAGGTGGCAATAAAAGGCCCTGGACAGGAATGTATGCACTGCTAAAGCTGAGCTCTAGGCAGATATAATAGACAAAAATGAATGCACCAGTGTAATTATAAATACAACACTAAATGCATTTTTTCAATGCAAGCAGTGTAAACAGTGCAAACACCTGTTTTGATTTGGTATTAGGATCTTTTCCTTATTTGGCAGGGCTTCACTATGAGAGTAAGGAGCAGCAGAAGGAGCCATTCATCTTTATGTGCTAAAAAAGAGCATCTGATCGGAGAAGAGAGCAGAGTAAAAGAGAAATGAGGTCAGCAGTGCGCTACTTCTGCACTTACTATCCAGTCTCAGGGAGGGGTGGGTCCAGAACAGTTTGAGTTCCGTTCAATCAGATTGAGGTCATGTTGTGGCAGGGTAAGCTTGGATTAAATTGGAAGTTGCTGTTTTGTTTTCAATGTATCCTTGAATGGGCTACTTATTTTTATCTTTTTATTTTTTGGCTGGAGTGTTGTTTTAATTATTTCAACAGTAGCATTGCATTACCCCTTATAGACCAAGGTCACTTTCACAACTTAAATTTTGGCCTCCTTATTTCATGGAAGTGATCATGCAGCCCCCTGCTGTGCTGATACCAGCCTGAAAGTCCTTCAGTATTGCAGGTGGAGGAGGGAGATGGTTGACAGTGAACCTGAAGAAAGCACCAGTGCCATTCCTTTGGTTCTTTAATACTGCTGGTGCCCAACAGGGGGAGGCAGCATGGCAAGGGAGGGAATATATGCAATGTATCTGCCGTCTCTCCTCATTAGTACCCCCTGTGATGGACAGGCCCGGTCTGAACCCGCTGAACATCAAAAACATGTGACTATATGTAGTTTCGAACAGACCAAGCCGTCACAAGGACATGTGATACCATTCACAGCTGCACTGAGTGGACAATATCCAGCATAGGGTCACTTTATATAGGATGACATGCCTTGAGAAAACATGCATCCAGCACAATAAATGGCTGTAGAGCAGATTGTTTGAGTGCCCTGCATTCTGTTTTTCTGGATGCATGGATTAAATTACTAATGCTAGGAGCTAGCTAGGAGCTGGCTTGGAGCACCAACACTTGCTGCTGTGATTACACAGAGGAATAAATGTGGGTTCTCCAAAGGCAACCTCTTCTATATGCACAAGTCTGCACTCCCTCCCTCCAAGATGTGTGGAACTAATGGTGAGTTCCACACATCTTTTGAGTTATATTCAGATATCATGTTGTCAGTGAGCACCCAGGTTCAATTACTCAACAGCATCAACTCATCATGAACATGTTACCATCACTGGATGTATGATCAGTGAAAATAGGTTGTTACTATAACAACTATAGTGAAAATTGCTCTCTTGGTTCATAAAGATAGCAGTTACTGACCCTTTTGTGATGACACACCTCCATTACATCCCTACAAATAGCATACCATTTGTGCTCCCTGTGCTACAGTGGTATTGACTCTATTTTTAATAAAAATATACAGTTAATAGGAACATACCACCTTAGTTTATCCTTGGTAAAATACTATTATATTTAATTATACCTCATTATGTAATAAAAATCTAATGTATAATTCACTACATAAAAAGGCACAATGTGTGACAGAAAATGAAAAGGAAAGGGATTTCTATATTTGCAGACAAGCTGGCATGTTCTGACAATCTTGTCATTCAAAAGGCTTTCTAAGTCTTTTACCTTGCTGAATATTCCTGTGGTATTAATCAAAGAATACATAATAATATAGTTTCTGTGTAATGGGCACTTCTGCTGACATGAAGTTTCCCTGAACTATTCTTCTATAACATGCCTTACAGTGCATAATAGTTGAAATAATACATCTCTGAGGTTCTACTCTGTCTGTGGAAAGAAATGGTGATCCCTGAAATAAATAAAGCAAATCAATGATATATTCATATGCAAGTCTTTAGCATCTAATGAGTATAAATGTTTAAAAATATGTCAAGAGGACCACCAAGCTGGTCACCATGTGTGTTGCTGAAACCAGGCACATTATTCATAAATCTTGTTTATGAGTTGATGAACTAAATGTTTTAAAGTATTTCTTATAAATATTCCTGTAGCTTGGTTTCTGCTATCTGTCACTGGTACACACTGTGGATTATATACAGTATAAATGTACAGGAATATGAAGGATGTTCAGGGATATGAACAACTGCACACGTTGGGATTGATTTACTAAAAGGCAAATAGTCTCTTTGCTAGTTAATCTTCACTTTGCAAAGGAATTTTCTCTTAGCTGAGAGAAAGTGAATTTCCGGTTGTCTCTAAGGCAGCTTTTATTACTTTAGGACTAGCGTCAGTTTACTCTAGTCTTTCCCATGCAAGGCATTTGTCTGATTTGAGTCTGTTAACACAGTCTGTTGACTGGCCTAGCCATCTGATTAGCAGATCAAATTCTTATTTAGCAAGTTCTGATGCATCATTTCTTTCAGGCCTTTCAGCAACAAGTGCTCCTTCACCATTGCTGGAGGTGATGGTATCTAATACTTGATTTTTATGTGTTGGAGGAGGGAATGGAGTAGCAGATGGGTTCAGTCTAGGTAAAGGCTTGACATCTGAAGGGTTTTATGGTATGGGTTTTCAGAACTGACAGCAACAGCACTTTTGCTAAAAAACCTCCCACTGTGAGCTGCAGTGTCTCGGAGGGGGAGCATGTTCCACTTAAATGAAGGAGTATTTGTTGCAGATAGGGAAGGTAAAAGACGTTTTATTGTTTAGTTTATGAGGTTTGTGCATCAGATAGTAACTCAATTTGGTACTTTTTTTAGACTGTCAAACAGTGTCAGAGACTCACCCGGTGCGTCCGTTCTCTCCAGCGGCGCGCCGTCTCTGCCGTGACGTCACGCCTGGCTCCACCCCCTGACCTCGGCTTCCCTTCTTATCCGCGGCGGAAACGCTCACTCGGCGTTCTGTCAATGCGGAACGTCGAGCGAGGTCTCCCCGCACTGCATCGATCCAGGCTGCCTGCTGAACCTTCTATCAGCTGTGGCCGCCCTCTGGAACGCGACACTTCACCCCCCAGCTCATCTCTCTGCTACAGCAGGACAATACATCTCCCCAGCAGCTAACCATCCTCTCCTAAACCGCAAGTACTGGGGCTCTCCCCCTATCTACTGTTGCTCAATTGCAAATATATAGCAGGCTGCTACCAACTGCTGCGTAATACTAGAACTCTTAGTAAGCACGACTCTGGTGCTAGGATTGCATTGCCTGATCTCAGTGAGGTGTATAACATACATGCAAGCATTGTTTACTTAGGATAACCTGCATTTAATTACCTGATCTTACTGAGGTGTATACCATACTTGCCTGCATTGTCTGCTTAGGATAACCTGCATTGAATTACCTGATCTTACTGAAGTATAATCCACATATGCCTGCATTGTCTGCTTAGGAGAACCTGCATATATACAGTATCAATACCGTTGGTGGCTCAGCTGATATAAAGGGCTCATAAGTGCGGAGTGTACCGTTGGGAACTACAGTCCCATCACTCCCCCATAGCTGTACTCAGCAGACTACTAGCTGCTATACCATATCGCCACTCATCCTATTCACCCTCTAGGCCAGGATACATGATGTGGAACGGTTCCCCACCATCTATCTGACCCAATCCCATAAGGCCATACTCAAAGAGATTCACAGCTGTGATCCTAAACCCTACCCTGCTTGCCGGACGTGACAAACAGGAGCCTTTAGTTGTACTTTAAATTTGTTCAATGCAATAGGAATGTACACACCTAATGCATGGTAAGCCAAAAAGCATGCTCTTGATTAATGGAATGTGGGAAAATTGACACATTAATTAAGAGCAATATGCTGTACCTTGTTATTGTTCAAAGTTGAACACTGCTGATTCCTTTTTTGGCACAAAAGACAGCTGAGCAGTAAAGACCTCTTGTGACTTGTGTCATAGATTGATGAATATTGTTGGATATTTACAGCTTTTAAATCTTCCATGATCTGCTTCAGTACCCTCTTTTAGTTACTACACATTGTCTGTGAAATCTTAGACAATTTTCTTGATGCTAAACTGCAGACTCTTTTAATAATTAAGGGATGAAAATACATGAAAAGGACTAAAACAATTTAGTATATATAACCCAAGGATGGCCAGGAAAATACAAAGCTTCGACCGTAGAAACCAAGTGTTCATCATTAACTGAATTTGATGGCATTAGGCAAGTTGGCAGTTTCTATTCGCATAGACTTGATGCATACATTACACATAGATCAATAGATTATTAGTCAACAAGTTGACAGGGGCCCATAGATTAATCTCTTTCTGTTAAGCTAGCAGTTTTCATGTTGCTGAAATCTCACCCCCTCTGTATTTTGGAGATCTGACCTTAATCCAGTTAATGCACAATTATCCAATCTCTATTTTATCTAATTCTGTCTAACTTCTCCTACTTTGCTGCCATTTACAAGTAATATAGTTTTTAACTATTATTTTATTGCCATTCTTCTTCTGTTTATGTGTTAAATTGTAGCACATGTACTAGGAATGCACCAATACTGATACTAATATAGGTATCAGTGTCGATACCGAGTACTTGGGCGAGTACTCATACTCACTTAAATGCTCTTGATGCTTATCCCGATACCTGTCCTCATCACCAGGGAGCATGGGGGGTGGGGAAGCCCCCCGGCTTCCTGATTTGCCAGGAAGCCGGCTCCATGCTCCCTTGTCCTGGTGAGGGAACATGGAGTTGGCTTCCTGACCAAACTGGGCACCATGTAATGACTTTCTGCCCAGCTTCCTGATTGATCAGGAAAGTAGCCAATAAGGAAGCCAGGCAGTAAGTCATTGCCCACTCCCCAGCTTCCTGATTGACCAGAAATCCAGCTCTATGCTACCTCATCATCTGGTGATGAGGTAGCATGGAGCCAGCTTCTTGGCCAATTAGGAAGCCTGACACCGTGTAATGGCTTCCTGATTGGTTGGGAAGGTGGCCAATCAGAAAACCATGTGGCAAGTCAATACCCACGCCCCGGCTTCCTGATTGGCTATAAAGCCAGCTCCAGGCTTCCTCGTCACCTGGTGATGAGGGAGCATGGAGACAGCTTTCCGTCTATTTGGGAAGCTGGGGGGAGAATCATTACATGCTGCCCGGTTTCCCAGCTAATGAGGAAGCCGGGCGGCGAGCCATTACACACCACCCGGCTTCCTTGAAGGGACTTCCGGTATAAGTATTTGGAATTGGCGAGTCCCGAAAAAAATATTGGTATTCGATACCGAAAAACCGCCATTGATGCATCCCTAACATGTACAATAATACAATATAACAAGTATCTACCAGTGTCATACTTATCAGACCTCATGCACAACAAAAGATTACTGCTTTATAGTGTTTAAAATTATTATTGCAGCTTAACAGTCCTTAGATGTGATGGCTGCATTAGTTATTTTTCCGGCAAATAACATTTTCGCCAGGTACAGAAAATATCCATTGATCATGCCGGAAATGCAGTGTCAATGTCACTTCCTGCGAGATGAACTGGAAGCAAAAACTATGGGGTCTATTCACAAAGCTGCCGAAGGATCTAGCCGTAGCTTCGGCTGATCCTTTGGCTAGCTTCGGCCCCAGGACCCCTTCGGTTCACTATAGCCTGTACAGCTCCCGAAGTTGGCAGAGAGGCTCAGTCGAGCCGAAGGCATATGCCTGGGCTCGACCAAGCTGAGGTGAAAGCCGAAGCTGGCCAAACGGCCGGCCACTGGCCGGCCGACAGCCTGCTTCTAACAGATGGGCAGAGCTAGCCGTCATCTCACAGCTGGCTCTGGCCACTTGCAGAGACAGATCAGCATCCCCTGGTTACCAGGTAACCATGGACGCTGATCTGTCAGACATCCCAACTCTCCCTGATGCCCCGGCAGTCTCCCGCTAATAGATAGCGGCTCCGGCCACCCGGAGAGAAACACTTTCTCCCGGAAAGGTTTATTCTGCTCGATCGAGCAGAGTAAATCCTTCCCCGCTCTGTTGTTTTTTTTTCTTCTGACAATGGAGCCACCGGCCGCCGGCAGAAAAAAAAAAACAGCATAGGAATGCATAGCTACATTCCTATTGACTATTTCAATTTGCAATAGTCAATAGCAAACTAGCTATTGCACCCGACCACTGCTGCTGTCAATCAGCAGAAGGAACCTGAAGTTCTCCATCAGGTCCTCTTCTAGTGATTGACAGCAGCAGAGGGCTGGTGCAATATCCAGCTTGCTATTGGATATTACAAATAGCCAATAGGAATCTAGCTATGCATTCCCATGCTGAATTTTTTTTTATTCTCACGACAGCAGCTGTCAGAATACTACAAAAAAAAACTTGCAGATAGCAGAGGAAGCAATAGCTTCTTTGCTAACTGCAATAATTTCAAGGGGGTGCTCTCTCCCCCCTGCAGTACAATGAGATTACTTGGTAACCAGGGGACGCTGATCTGTCAGTACCATGAGAACTCAGCAGAGCCGGCTTTGATACCACCGCCGGCTCTGACAAGCTCTCATTAGAAATCAGTTGGGTGGGGCTAGCTTTCACTACTAGCTCCGTCCAATCATTTTCTATTTTTTTTTCTACTTTTTTAAACTGGTTTTCTATTCTGCTCGGTACCACAGAGGTACCGAGCAGAATAGCCGAGCTGAATGCCGCTTTGCAGCATTCGGCTATTCACTCACTGCTGTTCCTTATGAGAATCGGCCGAACAGCAGCGAGTAGCCTGCCGGAGGTTCGGCTCAGCCGACCCAAATGTTGGATCAGCTGAGTCGAACTCCTTCTGCACTTCGGGTCGGCCAAACATGCTGGGTATGTACGGCCGACCCGAACCCAGCCGCAGCAAGCTGATGTACGGCTGATTTCAGTCGGTGTACGGCTGAAATCAGCCGTACATGCCTGAAGTGAGTAGCTGAACCGCGTTTGGCTCACTTCACTTTGGGTCGGTTATTCACACGGCTGCCTTCGGCAGCTTTGTGAATAGACCACTATGTTATCTTTCTTCTATAAACTGCTAATCTCCCCATTCCATGTAATGGAGATGAGCAAAAGCAGACATGTTTAAATGGCAGACTGGGTTGCAACCATGGCTTACTCCATAGGTACAGTGCAAGTGTGAGTGTTGCCACTCAGGGACAGAAAGTGTGCTTTTTGCAGTATTATCAGGTAAAATTAGGAAAAAGTATTAAAAAAAGAAACCAATGCAGGCACCTCATCTAAGGACTGGTAAGCTTTAATATACTGTAGCACATTTTTGTTTTGGGGCTTACAAAAACGCTTTAATATGATCTAATAAAGAGACATTCCTAAAAGTTGTCACCACCCCTGAGACATAGTTACAATAATTTCATTGTATGAAAAAAAGAAAACAAATATCATCAAAAACCCTAAAGGAATCAGATGAGGAAAAACAATGTGTGTAATCAAGTTTGCTGCAATATTGAAAATATGTCTTACCACTAGTGACTAACTGATAAATCCCTTGATCGATTATTTGTAATTATTATTTTACAAAATATACAATTCTTATATGAAACAATCTGTTCTATCTGCAAAAACTAATTCATGTGGAAGGCTTTTTCATATTTTCACAGGCTTTTCCAATAAAGAACCCTTTTCAAAGGTGGTGACTTTTAGGTTAAGGGATGCTCTCATACCCATTGTAATGAGCTTAGGAAAGATTAAGCTTTATTAAAATTTAATTTTAATTCTTTACATTTTTAAGCTTTTACATGTTTTATATTTTTGTTTACTAATTCTATGAAATATGTACATTACAAATAAACCTATACAACATAGTACACCCATGACATTGGTTTTAAAAAGCATTATTTTTCAGCAGAAAGCACAGGAGAAGCTGTTTGCCTTTCAAATTATCTCTCTTTAATTGAAAATCTCTACAGAGATGTACGCATGAGATAAGTAAAGAAAAAGAAGACTCCTCAGACTTAGTCATTTGTGTGTGTAAATTTGAGCTTTAGTTACTGAGCACTGTAAACATCTGGCTTTTTACAGTAAATCAGTTGAAGTACATGTAAACCCTAAGAATGAACTTCACTTATTTGCTTCAATTTGGTGAAATCTAGTGAGCTGATATCTTCCTCAGCTTTCTGCTGACTGTAATCAGTTTCCATACAATACAGTGAGTGAGCAATGTCACCCAATGAAGGGACAAGTGTTTCTGCTAGGATCACATTGGAGTTAAACTTAAAGGAAAAATGCATGAAAAATTACAATTAATGGAGTCACCACATTTAAGACCTTGCAGAACTGCCGTATATTAGACATGTGCAGCCGCAAAAAATGGGTTTCGTTTATTTCGTATTTCCGAAATCGGGCCTGTATGTGTTTCGTTTTGGGTTTCGGATTCGTATCAGATTCGGAATTCGGACAAATTTCCGAAATTTGCGCGAATGAAATGCTCGAATTGGCACAGTTGACATTTCTGGTTGCTGTGCTCTAGTCTTCACTATTAAAGGAAAGTCAGGAAATCACCAGCACTCAGTAGTAAAGATAAATATGTCCCTTTTATTGGACAGAAAGCGTCACAGACATCCAAATAAACCGACGTTTTGGGACCGCGCAGGGTCCCTTCCTCAAGGCAGAAAGATGTGACATTGTCTATTGTCTACATTGGTTTATTTGGATGTCTTTGTTTTTGTTTTTCGGTGTAGATATGTATAAAAGATAGTTCCACCTGCTGACTGGAAGTCAAAACGGTAAAGACAAATAAAAGCTTCACTTCTGCAAAACTCAAAGTAAAAGTCCATATATTCGGCACTAATAACAAAACATATGCGTGTCTCACCCACTTGTCATATAGAGTCCCGAACTTGGTGAAATCCTCTCCCAGCAACATAATTTCTGAATCTCAGCAACACAGCAGATTTCTCACACATTAGCTACAGCTGACACCTTTCTCAGAACTCCCACACTCGTCTCTGGAGTTGCTGCCCTTTTAAACTGCTTCCTGTGGCAAGAAGATTCACCCTGTGGTGGCCCTTAAAGGGACCACAGCAAAGGGAAAAAAATATGAGATGTAAAGAGCTGTGCAAGCTTTCCTATCCAGTAGTTAAACTGCAGTGATATTGCGTCCTCAGTATACCAAAGACCCCAACCAAGGACACAGCCACATCAGAGTCCATGAATCAAAATTAAGATCATGCCCCTTGCCCCTAACAGCATATGCAGCCTGATACAAATGCAGAGAAAAGCTGGTCAAAGTTTTCCAGGCTTGTAAGGTAGGAGGAATGTTCTGTTACATTTTAATATAATGATTTTGCTAGCATAGAAAAACAGGAACATCAAAAGGGTTTCAACTGCAGCTGTACTGGTCAAGTGATCCACCAAGCTCAAAAAAACAGACGTTAAAGGAAAACTATTGGAATTGTAAAATGTACTCTCCCAAATAGTTTGACACTGCTGGTGATACGTGCCAGCTCTATAACTTCATAACTAAGCATTCACAAACTGCTGATTGCTCAGCTCACAGCTTCTGTCAGCAAAGAGTGGTGACTGACAGTCACCACTCCCCACAGGGATTCCCCCCGCCTCTTTCTCTGTTCCTCTAGTGCTCATTGGAGGGGCAGACAGGGAAGGGAATTGGCACAGCTGGCTCTAGAGATGCAGAGCCAGCTGTCAATCAGGCAGTGGGTGGATCCCGACAATATTGTCAGGATCTTTTACAGCTGCAGTGTGGCTCTGCCCTATCAGCATATAGCGGGCAGTTCCCTGCTATATGTTGACTTTGGGTCATAGGAGAATATTAGTAAATGTACTCTTGTGACCCAAAAGAGAACTATAGGCCAAAATAGTTTTAAGATCCAAGCAGAATTGTAGTGAGATTGAAAGTAAAATCCACCATTGCTTGCAAAAGTGTTGTATATCTGGTGAAATCCAGAATACATGCAGACAATCTGCCTGATCCTGGGAGAAACGACAGCACTGGGAGCTATGCATAAAGTAAATTTTGGTCAAAGGTATTTGGTTTTGTTTTTTTTTACTTTAGATTTTTATACAAACAGATGAAAAAGCGAAATATAATGGGGTCTATTCACAAAGCTGCCGAAGGATCTGGCCGTAGCTTCGGCCGATCCTTCGGCTGGCTTCGGCCCCAGGACCCCTTCGGTTCAGGAGAACCGAGGGGGTGCTGCACGGGCTATTCACAATAGCCCGTACAGCTCCCTATCACGGCCGAGCAGCTCAGTCGAGCGCTGAGCCGTGCTGAAAGCCAAAGCTGGCCGAGCGGCCGGCCGACAGCCTGCTTCTGACAGCATCACCTCACTTCTGATCGGTCATTCACTCGGCTGCCCTCGGCAGCTTTGTGAATAGACCCCAATGTCATACAACATTTCCATCGTACATTTAAATGACTGATCTGAATATACTGTAGATGTTACATCTTCTATCAAAAAGCTATCCGCTTGTGTATCAAAGAAGTGTTTCTAAATCCGGATAATAATATAGAACATATTCACAAAAAACACTACAGTCTCTACAGTCGCTTTGAAAAATAATGCTTTTCCCTAAAATTTCTGTATGGGAAATGTATCTATCCAAAATAGGTGATCCTTAAATGATTCTTTTTTAACAATAAATAAATTCAGCTCACTTAGCAAATCTGTGTTACTTAGGTTATCCCTTTTTTAGTATAGCTGGACTACATACAAAATCAATTGCACAAACAAAAACAATATGTTTAATTCCCAAGGCTATATTGTTAATAAATGAACATTAGAATATTGGAATTTGCTCTGTTGACAGTTTGGCGGAGCAGAAGATGTTATTTACTTCTCTGAACACATATTCTCAATTTATCTGGCACAGAGTGAACTAGTAAAAAGACAATATGAACCTATTAAAACCCTCAGTTGCTCACTTCAGAAATGTGAGCTCCATAGTGGGGCTTGGGCTCCCACTTTTCCATTCACTAGTCAGCAAATAAGTGAACCCAATAGGATTTTTTAAATAACAGAGGGCACAGGAGAATATAGGGTGCGATTTTGCATACCACGCAATGTCAACAAACTGATAAGTGGTACCCTTCTTTAATATTGTATATTAATAATAAAGTACAGTACTTTCTTATAAAGTACTTTCCTTTGAAATTTTTTACACCACAGAGGTATCCTATATGTGATGTATGCATGTATAATGGGTACAAAAGGTTACCTGCAGTGATTATCTTCTTGCAATGTTCAGGACGGTTTGCTCTGAACCCTAGTTCACCCCCTCCGCGCCCCCCCCCTCTCTCGCTGGTCTCGAGCTCTGCTGTGCCCGGTGCGATCCCAGTACCAGCATGGTGGCTCTCTGACAGGGGATCAGAGGTATATCAGTACACGATCTCCCTCCGGTCCCTTCTCCGGTGTCAGAATGGGGAAGTGATGTATATTACATCACTTCCCCATTCTGATGTCACTCTACAGCTACAGAAGCTGGAGAGAAGCTGATGAAGCATATCTCTCCGTCATCACCTTCTTTGGTGGACAGGCCCATGAAGAGGTCCTGTCACATCATCTTTGCTATCGCATAGGGGGATTTCTTAGCCCCCTATGTGATAACAATAAAGTTAAGTGAAAAAAAATTTAGGCTGCAAAAAGTCACACATGAAAGAGAATTAAAAAAAACAAATTTTTTATGTTAAAGTCCCCACCCATACATACACGCGTGCAAACATGCATCGGGTGCACATGTGTGTGAAAACAACAATTGCGCCCATTATGCCGCACATGTTACATATCACTGCGAACGTCTAGGGCCATCAATCACTGATAACACTAAACTGATGAGCGGTAAAAGCTTTTAAAGCGTCGCCTATGGTCAATTTTGGGTATGGTAGTTTTTTTTGTGATTTTGCGGGTGCGCACAGTTTTAAAGCTTGACATGTTTGGTGTCTATTTACCTGACGTGACCCCGTCTTTTATATTTTACCATAAAATTGGGTAATAATAAATGCATTATACCATAAGGTTAAAAAAAAACCTTTTTTTTTAAGATTTTCAGTAATTTTTCCTTAATAAAGTAAAAAATAAAAACCCCAGTGGTGATTAAATACCACCCAAAAAAGCTTGATCGGTCCCCAAAAAATGGTAAAAAATCATTTCAGTACAGCGTTGCACGACAAAATAAATGTCAGTCAAAGTAGTGCAGCGCTGAATACTGAAAAATGGCCTGGCTAGGAAGGAGGTGTAAACACCTGGTCTTCAAGTGGTTAAGAAGTGGTGGGATGAGTCGGGTTGTCTTAAGGCTTTGACCATAGAGGACAAAATTCGAAATATAACTTAACATATAAAGTACATGTGCCAGCATACCTAAAAGTCCTACAAAAAAGCAAACACCACATTGGGAATTGTATGTGAAAAGTGTGTTAAAAAAGGTCTCATTGCTTGTTGCAGCCAATCTAAAGCCTTGTTTCATTTTCAACCTGTACTGTAGTGCTGACAGCTAGGATTGCAGCTAGGGTTGGGTAAGAATTAGCAATGAACACAGGTTTGGACCAATCGTGATCTGAACCTGAGCTCCTTTGAATCACAAGGGGCTACCCACCCAATCAGCTGTGGGCTGGTGCATTCCTCGTGCACCTGCACATAAATGAAGGAACAGGATGCTTGTGCTGATGCCATTGACCTTATATGACCACATGGCCATATTAGGTCAATATCATTAACTAAATATAACCGTGTGGCCATATAAGGTCAATGATGTCACGGCATCCCAACCCTTTGCTTATGTGCAGCTGCCTACAGGGAATTCCCTGGCCAAAGCTGATTGGATGGCAAGAGGATGAGCTTCCTTCCGTGTTCAGAGGAGCTCCTTCCATGTTTAGAGGAGTTCAGATTCCTTCCGAACCTGAGTTCATCCCCAGTAACAATAACAAAATTCCTATAGCACACGCAGGTCCCTGTTAGGTGTCTTTTCTTTCTACAAACTGGCTATACACTATACAATCTAAATCAGGCCCGGCGCTACCGCAAGTCAAGTCAGGCGACCGCCTTACGGCGCTGCAGGGTGAGGGCGAAAAAAACAGGGCATTTTGACAAGTACTTGTACTTGTCAAAATGCCCCGATGTTTGCGCTATGTTTTTTTTTTCACTTACCTTCGGTGCGGGAGAGCAGCGGCGAGTCAGCGCTGGTCCAGTGGGAGGAGCTCCAGGTGGGGTCCTAATTTAGCTGGCCGGCGACTGCCTGAGGATCCCAAAACGCGCAGCACCTCAGGCAGTCGCCGGCCAGCTGGTCCCACCGGACCAGCGCTGACTCGCCGCTGCTCTCTAGCACCGAAGGTAAGTGGAAAAAAAAAAAAACATAGCGCAAACATCGGGGCATTTTGACAAGTACAAGTACTTGTCAAAATGCCCTGTTTTTACAGGGGTCGGGGAGGGGGACGCAAAAATGCACCTTGCCTGTGTAGGCACGAATCCTAGCACCGGCCCTGATCTAAATGCACAATCTCTGTACAGTCACATTTAAATTTACCAAAACTATGCAATATGAGGTGAAATCTAAACAATCCATTTAATCAATATAAAATCAGACAGGCCCTTGAACTACATAATTGATGGTAGATCTAAAAGAGATTGTACGAGCAGATTCTATAGTATATTGGTCATCTTAAGTTACCTCTCTTCTGTATTCAACTCTTAAGCTATATTAGTTTTACAGTGCTTTGTTCCTGGGACCATGGCTCTTCAAACTTCAAGTCTATGCCCTGCCAACTACCTGCACCCCATGCAATGAGATGCCCTTCCTGGCCACAGAGGCACACCAGTGACAGGGAAATGACAGATAAACGATAGCTGGCAGGGCTTAGTGTAGAAATTAGGGAAGATAGGCCCCTGGTAACAAAGGGAACTAGTTTTAGGACACACAGAGGAAGGTTTTCCAGCTGACCATTATGGGTATTTTATTGTGCTCTTTAAGGTTTAATACAGCTGAGAGTTTCTCTTCGCTGTAGACAATAGATATTTTTTTCCACTAAATCATTTTTCTTTGGTTTCATGTAAAATCCATTTTGTGTACTCAAGATTGTAAAAAATAACTCAAACTGAAAAGACTCATTAGACCTTCGTATATCTGCATTACTGTGTGAAATGACATGAGAGGCTGCCAGGTAAGAGAATGCAGTCGTTTTAGCTGTTACAGTCAGTATATAAAAAAAGAAAAAACACCTACAAGCAAAACATCTTTACTCTGCAACTCCATTAAGTACTGCTGACAAAGCTCATGTTAAACCATTATACAATAGCACAAAACATTTATCATTTTAAAATACAGACATTCATCGCTTTACGACTTAACATGCTTTGCGACCACTCGCACTTACGACCAGCTCTCCGACCTTACGTGCGGGAACGTGGCAGCGGCAGTGCGACGTCTCGCCGGTGGAAGTGCTGTACTCCGTTCTCCACTGCGGGTCTCGGTAAGTATTTTATTGACCGATTTACAGTACACTGTTCAGTACTGTACATCTGCAACACTATACAGTACTGTGCTAATGCAGTACAGTACTGTATACAGTTCCTCGCTTAACTACCAATTTGTTTAACGACCTGGTTGTAGGAACGGAACTCGCTCGTTAAGTGAGGAATACCTGTAATTATACCTCAACATTTAAGGCGGAACTCCAGCAATGATTTTCAATGGAAGCTTACTTTTGTTCAGCTTGGTTCGAAGTAAATACCCATATCTGATATGCAGAGGGCCTCTGAGGATGCTGAACATCACTGTAGTAGTCCACACTATATACAGTGATAGCCAAGATCTTCCATTTGCGGCCCCAGCAGCTTTCCCTCCACAAACTGAACACAGGAAGTCACTAGCTCTGCACCACTGCAATTCAGGGAATACCTTTTATTTCTCTGATTTTGATTGGATGAGGTAGAGAGGAGGGGCAAATTATTTAATTATTTCCACTTCATTCAGTCAGAGAATGCATTATATTCATTGAAAAAATACAAGTGGGGGAATTTACCAAAGCTGTCAAAGGTCGGCTCTATTGATTGATAAGGCAATAGCCCACTATATGCTGAGTTTTGGGTCACGGGAGAACATTAGTATATGTCCTCCCGTGACCCTGAAGAGATCTATGGACAAAAAAGGTTGCCCATAGTTCTCCTTTAATAAGTGTTTGGCTTTAATGTGTTAATCACTTATGTAAAGTCCCTCTAAATCTACTAATTCATCTATCACTACCCTCCCCCACAAGTTAGAAATGATGCTGACTACATTGCTCCTCCAGAGATACAGTGCAGGACTGAGCATAGCCACCCTAGTACAGGAAGTGTGTTACTGAAAATAAAGAAACAAAAGCCTATAAAATGAATGCAGCCACGGCATCTAAGGATCGGTAAGCTGCAATAAATACGATTTTTGGTTTGGGTCTTATATACTCTGTTATGGGAATTCTGGATTATCTCCAATTATCTCTTTATATGCAGTGATGAAAAGAAAATTGTACAGGACTTCCCAAACTGATGGATCACTTTAAATGCCAATGCCAGACTCTTAAAGTTCATCAATATGATAATGTCCCCACTAAACACATTGAGAGAATTGCACCAAAACATATGTAGTGCAACAAACTAATTCCCTGCAGAGCCAGACTAATGTTCCAGCTTTGCTCGGCATATAAAATAACCCATGATCTCGCAAGTGACCAGGAATCAAACTACCGGAAAATTCATGCAATATATAGGCTTGTTAAGGGCTGGTACACATCACAGAGTTGTGCTAAAGGGACAGAATACATGTGTTTAACCCACTCTATTGCACCACACGCTTGATACACTGGTTCAATGATTTGCCTTTAATTCTGGTTCATGGTACCACAATAACTTTAGCTGCATTGCAGTGCGGTTTTAAAAAGTAGTGCAAGCATTACTTTTTATCACTGCATGGTAATGCACTGCATGTTATTGTGGTAATGTGCATTGTGTAGCACTGCAACACATGTCGACCAGAAGGTGCTTTGGGGTGCTATTTAGAATGAATGGAAATGCATCTCACAGGCACAACTAGCAGGCGAAACCATGTTCTGTGCTATAGTGTGCACCCTACGAAGTTAACCAGTCCTAAGTGTGCAGGATTGGCCTTATGGACAAAATGTGAGGCTTGTTAAGGGCTGGTACACATCACAGAGTTGTGCTAAAGGGACAGAATACATGTGTTTAACCCACTCTATTGCACCACACGCTTGATACACTGGTTCAATGATTTGCCTTTAATTCTGGTTCATGGTACCACAATAACTTTAGCTGCATTGCAGTGCGGTTTTAAAAAGTAGTGCAAGCATTACTTTTTATCACTGCATGGTAATGCACTGCATGTTATTGTGGTAATGTGCATTGTGTAGCACTGCAACACATGTCGACCAGAAGGTGCTTTGGGGTGCTATTTAGAATGAATGGAAATGCATCTCACAGGCACAACTAGCAGGCGAAACCATGTTCTGTGCTATAGTGTGCACCCTACGAAGTTAACCAGTCCTAAGTGTGCAGGATTGGCCTTATGGACAAAATGTGAGGTGTAAAATATGCTTTGGATAGCATTTAATTGTTTGTAATAAATGTCTCTATAGTGTTAAGCAAACCAGCTCTGGATGTACAATTGGCCTAGAGCAAAAAAGAAAGAGTTGTATGGCTCTTCCATTACAACATAATACCCTTGTGGGATATATACATATACTGTATATAGTATATCAAACAAATTAGCAAATTATCAATACAATTAGATTTAAATCAGGATGCCTCTCATTCAGCAAAGACTATGCAACAGTTTTATTATGCATTTGTGACTCTTGCACCAATAATTCTGAGCAGCCAACTGCGACAGATATCCAAAGTTTAGCACTGAAAATCTGACTCTTCTTTACTGCTAAATCTGTCTGATAACTTTGCAAATCTGTTTTAGTTGGTTGAAGTTTCATCCTGTCACAGTGCTACTGTGGAGCAGGAGAGGGAAGAATTTATAAAACAAGCTGTAACCTTGTAGTAAATCTATCTCACTGTTTCTATTTAACATTACCTTGCTGTGCAATAGAATTGATGTCCCCACTTCTGTTTTAAAGCTTCTCTTTGGGCTCCCCCCCCACACACACACATAAACACTGCCATAAATTATTTTAAAAAACCTTACCTACTGTAAATGTCCCTTTTACCCACCTAAATTCATGGTCGCATGACATTCCTGCCCCAAGTATTCTCTCTTTTTCTGCATACAGGTGGTGGGGTACTTCTTTAAATTTAACTGCCTATGTAATCCAGAAGAGGAGTCTACACTGATGACATCAGCAAAATGAGACTGGTGGGGACCAGACAGCAAAGGTTGATCTGCATTGCTGAAGTCTCACAGTTACTAACCTCTTCATATGATACAGTGTCAGCATTTCCTCCAACCCAGAAGTTCCTGGGGCTTTGTCACATGATGTATCACATGATATGATGTTGTACTGATTTAGCCATTTAAATTTGAGTAGGCCATGCAGTGCCTGCTTAAGCAAAGAGTCAGATTGCTCCCCCTACCTACTGGCTCCCCTTACCTACTGAAGCCAATTTACAGCATTTCAGCACTAGCACTCCCTGCCCCCACAGTCAAGTTCCACTGCACTTTTCAGCTTCTGTTGCACTTCTACTGCCCTTCTGTGTCATCCTCAGTCTTTGCTGTACCTCCTCTTGACCCTCAGCCCCCACTGTACCTCATCTGCAGCCACAGTCTTTGCTGCACCCACAGCCTCTATTACACTGCAGCTTTGGCTGTCCTCTTCTACATCTACAGTCTCTGCTGCATCTTTTCTGCACCCCCAGCCTCTGCTGCATCTCAGTTGAATGCATAATGTTTTCACTTTAACTCCGGTGTACCAACAACCTCCATTGTACCTCAGCTGCTCTCGCTGCCTCCACAGAACCTGCGTCTGCTGCACCTGTCCACTGCATCCACAGTCTGAGTCTCCGTTGGGCCATCTCTGCTATGGCACTCTCTGCAGCATCCACACCCTGAACCTCTAACCTTACTCCTGCTTCCAGCTACTCAGTGTCTGATGCCTGCCTCATGCTCCAGTTCCTCGTTATCTAGCACCTACCCTCTTCTACTTCTGCTAGTATCTGTTGATTGACCTGGGGGCAGCCAGCAGCTTAGCTTGTGGACGAGTCGGCGGACGTAAGGTTTTTTTTTATTTCGACAAGTCGCGGCAGTGTGGACAACGTGATTGACCTTTGGATTACGTCATTTCTTGGGTTTTAATTTTTTTATTAAAGGACTTGTCAAAAACGTTTGCTGTGTTATTTGTTTTCTCAATTAAATGACTTCTTCTAAAAGTGTGGTGTGTTTATTTACATTTTACTTTAACCCTTTAGAGAATGAGTAGGGCTATATGTACCCCTTACTCATCCACAAGGGGGCGCAGCATCTGGGTTTATTAAAGGGGGCACCCAGATGCAAATAAGCCCCCCTGCCCACAGACCACCGGCCAAGGGTTATGGTGAAAGAGGCCCTTGTCCTCATTGGCATGGGGACAAGGTGCTTATTCCTGCCCTGCCAGGCCTGTGCTCGGATTAAAGGTCTGGTTAGGAATTTGTTCCCCATTCGGCTGCTGCGCGTGCATTAAGATAAAATCAGCACTATGTCTACATAAGCACAACTGGCACTATAGGGTGCCTACTGCTACCATTATCATGCTTCCCTGCCTCTCTTGCCTTTTCTAATAAAATGTCTTTTAATTGGTAGAAATCTATGTTTTAATCCATAATGCAGAATAGCAATGATAAATGAGATTATCACCAGTTCATTTAATCAGCAGAGTTCCCTTTGCATTCAGTCAGGTGGATTGCTCTAATGTCCCTAAATCCTTGAGCAGCTTGCCTATCCTTCTTCTTCAATCGTTCTCTTGTCATGATAGCACTCTCTGCTAGAAGTCTATTTTCCAGTTAATCAATACCCACATGTCTTTACCTGCCAGGCAGATCGTGTTATTTCTGTTTTAAAAAGCAGCGTCACAGTACCTTGTTCCATTACCACGTACAGTAAAGTATTATGTTTATTTCAACTGATAAAGAAATCAACAACCCCTATTTACTATGATCAGTTCTGAAAGTTTATTTAGGGAGTATTACAAACTAAAAGTAAAGATTAAATAAATATAAAGTGATGATTAGGGAAGAGATTTGCATGACTAAGGACTCCTGATAGTGGTGCCAAAACCTAGCATCTTCACAGAAACACAAGCTTTTTAAGACAGTTGCTAGTTACATCTTTCAGGTTAACTCATTAAGAATGGTTTCTGTTATTTTGGAATACCTTTTCAGCTAATGTACAATATTAGGATATCATATAAGATATATAGACACTATATTGCCAAAAGTATTGGAACGCCTGCCTTTACACGAACATGAACTTCAATAGCACTCAAGTCTTAGTCCGTAGGGTTCAATTTTGAGCTGACCCACCCTTCGCTGCTATAACAGCTTCAACTCTTCTGGGAAGGCTGTCCACAAGATTTAGTGTGTGTCCATGCGAATGTCTGACCATTCTTCTAAAAGCACATTTGTGAAGTCAGGTACTGATGTTGGACGAGAAGGCCTGGCTCGCAGTCTCCGCTCTAATTCATTCAAAAGGTGTTCTATTGGGTTGAGGTCAGGACTCTGTGCAGGCTTGTCAAGTTCCTCCACCCCAAACTCGCTCATCCATGTCTTTATGGACCTTGCTGTGTGCACTGGTACGCAGTCATGTTGGAACAGCAAGGGGCCATCCCGAAACTGTTCCCACAAATTTGGGAGCATTAAATTGTTCAAAATGTCTTGGTATGATGATACCTTAAGAGTTCCCTTCACTGGAACTAAGGTGCCAAGCCCTACCCCTAAAAAACAACCCCACAACATAATCCCCCCTCCACCAAACTTTACACTTGGCACAATGCAGTCAGGCAAGTACTGTTCTCCTGGCAACCACCAAACGTAGACATGCCCATCAGATTGCCAGACAGAGAGGTGTGATTAGTCACTCCAGAGAACATGTCTCCACTTCATCCGACGCTTTGCATTGCACTTGGTAATGTAAGGCTTGAGTGCAGCTGCTCAGCCATGGAAACCCATTCTATGAAGCTCTCTATGCACTGTTATTGTGCCAATCTGAAGGCCACATGAAGTTTGGAGGTCTGTAGCTATTGACTCTGCAGACAGTTGGCGACTTCTGCACACTGTGTGCTTCAGAATGCGCTGACCCCGCTCTGTCATTTTACGTGGCCTACCACTTCGGGGCTGAGTTGCTGTTGTTCAAAGTTGCTTCCACTTTGTTAAAAATACCACTAACAGTTGACCGTGGAATATTTAATAGCAAGGAAATTGCACAGAACACCTGAATCCAATGATATGAAGGGATGTCCCAATACTTTTGGCAATATAGTGTATCTATACAGTATCTCACATTAGTGAGTACACCCCTATTTTGAGAGGACAGCAAATGTGCACTTATATACAAGCTGTACACTCACTACTTTACATTGTAGCAAAGTGTAATTTCTTCTGTGTCGTCACATGAAATTATATAATAAAATATTTACAAAAATGTGAGGGGTGTACTCACTTCTTTGAGATACTGTATATGATCGTGTCTGCCCGAAACTTTACAACAAGACCTTCCAAGGACATTCTAACAACACATTCCAAGGACTGTTCTAATAACATCTCAAAATCAAATACACTAGATAGGTTCAGGCATATTTTCACTGCAGAAGACCCTTTGAGGAAAACTACCAGCTCTTGGTTCTTGGTGTTGAAAACCAATGTGCAGTGTAATTGTATTTAAAGTAGAAAAAGTTTTATACAAGAATTTTGCAGGTGTTTGTACAGTAAAACATTTTTTTTCAATAGAAAGCTAAGTTATATTCTATTTATGCCAGGATTAACAAAACACACTACCACTGAGTTCAAAGAGCTTTCATGAAAAAGCAGCAAAACAGCCACTTTCTAGCAACTTCAATATGAAAGTTTAAATGCAATTAACAGCCTGGGGTTTGATTCAGTCCAGTATAAGTTTTATGGTTTGGCATTTAGGCTAAATGGGATGGCGTGGAGCTGCCCCTGCAGTTCTGCATTAGAGCAAAGCCAAAGCAGGCTGCTTGCACGGTCAGAAAATGAATTTCTGAATGTTTTTAATTGTTAGTGTGGTTCAATAGCAGCTGGAAGTGCTTTTCAAGGCTGTATTAGATGCGACTGAGCCTCAGCCTATGTGTGGGGGTGAGACCAGTTGTTGAGTTTTCAGTGCTGAGTCCACTCTCAATAAACTCTTAACCCTGTCATTGCAGAATTCATTATCCTTCTGTTTTAACCAACAAAACTACTAAAAGACTAGCAAAATATACATATTGACAAAATGTCCTTATAGCTGTACTATAGCAATTGCTTGGTTATGCTTACAAATAATGGATTCTTTATAACGTATGCTATTTTAATAAATGTCATAGATGATTTAACAGGAAAAATGGTGATGTTCAAACTCTAGCTGCTGAACATAAGTTCCCACTATTCTACTTATGCATACATATTAGAACTCCATACATTTCACTTACACTGCAGTTTACAGTTCCGTCTTAGTAGGAGAAAATGTTTTTACAATAGAGAAAGAATATACCGTATATACTCGAGTATAAGCCGAGATTTTCAGCCCATTTTTTTGGGTGAAAAGTGCCCCCCTCGGCTTATACTCGAGTCAGCGCCAGCGCGTCATCTTACTTACCTCGCCGAGCGTCGCGTCACTGCTGCTCCGGTGGGCGGCGCTGCGAGCGGGGTCATCTGGCAGTCTCCGGGTCCTAATTTAGGTGGCCGGAGACTGCCAGATGACCCCACTCGGAGCGCCGCACACCGAGCAGCAGTGACGCGACGCTCGGTGAGGCAAGTAAGATGACGCGCTGGCGCTGACTCGAGTATAAGCCGAGGGGGCACTTTTCACCCAAAAAAATGGGCTGAAAATCTCGGCTTATACTCGAGTATATACGGTACTCGATTCCCGCATCTCAAATGATCTATACCTGGTCTTATTTCATTTTCAATGTTTATGGAATTTTCCTGAATGATAGAGCTATGCTGTAAGTAATTGGCTATTCTCTATCTTTACTTGTCATTTCTCGGATACCCCCTCATATTTCATATATATATAATAAACTTGGGTTGTCCAGGTATTGCTGAACTGCAGACTAAGTTGTCAATACATCTTGGGACTTGTAGCTCTCTGAAAACTACAGGTTGTCATCACGTTCAGTGTTCCAAACAGCAGATTTACATTTGATGCTGCTTTCTCTTATCAAGGACTGTACTCCATCGTCCCTTCACACAGAGAATGTATGTACATGTATTACCCAGAAGTTCCTGGGGCTTTGTCACATGATGTATCACATGATATGATGTTGTACTGATTTAGCCATTTAAATTTGAGTAGGCCATGCAGTGCCTGCTTAAGCAAAGAGTCAGATTGCTCCCCCTACCTACTGGCTCCCCTTACCTACTGAAGCCAATTTACAGCATTTCAGCACTAGCACTCCCTGCCCCCACAGTCAAGTTCCACTGCACTTTTCAGCTTCTGTTGCACTTCTACTGCCCTTCTGTGTCATCCTCAGTCTTTGCTGTACCTCCTCTTGACCCTCAGCCCCCACTGTACCTCATCTGCAGCCACAGTCTTTGCTGCACCCACAGCCTCTATTACACTGCAGCTTTGGCTGTCCTCTTCTACATCTACAGTCTCTGCTGCATCTTTTCTGCACCCCCAGCCTCTGCTGCATCTCAGTTGAATGCATAATGTTTTCACTTTAACTCCGGTGTACCAACAACCTCCATTGTACCTCAGCTGCTCTCGCTGCCTCCACAGAACCTGCGTCTGCTGCACCTGTCCACTGCATCCACAGTCTGAGTCTCCGTTGGGCCATCTCTGCTATGGCACTCTCTGCAGCATCCACACCCTGAACCTCTAACCTTACTCCTGCTTCCAGCTACTCAGTGTCTGATGCCTGCCTCATGCTCCAGTTCCTCGTTATCTAGCACCTACCCTCTTCTACTTCTACTAGTATCTGTTGATTGACCTGGGGGCAGCCAGCAGCTTAGCTTGTGGACGAGTCGGCGGACGTAAGGTTTTTTTTTATTTCGACAAGTCGCGGCAGTGTGGACAACGTGATTGACCTTTGGATTACGTCATTTCTTGGGTTTTAATTTTTTTATTAAAGGACTTGTCAAAAACGTTTGCTGTGTTATTTGTTTTCTCAATTAAATGACTTCTTCTAAAAGTGTGGTGTGTTTATTTACATTTTACTTTAACCCTTTAGAGAATGAGTAGGGCTATATGTACCCCTTACTCATCCACAAGGGGGCGCAGCATCTGGGTTTATTAAAGGGGGCACCCAGATGCAAATAAGCCCCCCTGCCCACAGACCACCGGCCAAGGGTTATGGTGAAAGAGGCCCTTGTCCTCATTGGCATGGGGACAAGGTGCTTTCCAAGCACCCTCCCAATGCTGTGGGCATGTGGCTTTGTATGGTGCATAGAGGGGGTCCCCCTTTTCCTGCCCTGCCAGGCCTGTGCTCGGATTAAAGGTCTGGTTAGGAATTTGTTCCCCATTCGGCTGCTGCGCGTGCATTAAGATAAAATCAGCACTATGTCTACATAAGCACAACTGGCACTATAGGGTGCCTACTGCTACCATTATCATGCTTCCCTGCCTCTCTTGCCTTTTCTAATAAAATGTCTTTTAATTGGTAGAAATCTATGTTTTAATCCATAATGCAGAATAGCAATGATAAATGAGATTATCACCAGTTCATTTAATCAGCAGAGTTCCCTTTGCATTCAGTCAGGTGGATTGCTCTAATGTCCCTAAATCCTTGAGCAGCTTGCCTATCCTTCTTCTTCAATCGTTCTCTTGTCATGATAGCACTCTCTGCTAGAAGTCTATTTTCCAGTTAATCAATACCCACATGTCTTTACCTGCCAGGCAGATCGTGTTATTTCTGTTTTAAAAAGCAGCGTCACAGTACCTTGTTCCATTACCACGTACAGTAAAGTATTATGTTTATTTCAACTGATAAAGAAATCAACAACCCCTATTTACTATGATCAGTTCTGAAAGTTTATTTAGGGAGTATTACAAACTAAAAGTAAAGATTAAATAAATATAAAGTGATGATTAGGGAAGAGATTTGCATGACTAAGGACTCCTGATAGTGGTGCCAAAACCTAGCATCTTCACAGAAACACAAGCTTTTTAAGACAGTTGCTAGTTACATCTTTCAGGTTAACTCATTAAGAATGGTTTCTGTTATTTTGGAATACCTTTTCAGCTAATGTACAATATTAGGATATCATATAAGATATATAGACACTATATTGCCAAAAGTATTGGAACGCCTGCCTTTACACGAACATGAACTTCAATAGCACTCAAGTCTTAGTCCGTAGGGTTCAATTTTGAGCTGACCCACCCTTCGCTGCTATAACAGCTTCAACTCTTCTGGGAAGGCTGTCCACAAGATTTAGTGTGTGTCCATGCGAATGTCTGACCATTCTTCTAAAAGCACATTTGTGAAGTCAGGTACTGATGTTGGACGAGAAGGCCTGGCTCGCAGTCTCCGCTCTAATTCATTCAAAAGGTGTTCTATTGGGTTGAGGTCAGGACTCTGTGCAGGCTTGTCAAGTTCCTCCACCCCAAACTCGCTCATCCATGTCTTTATGGACCTTGCTGTGTGCACTGGTACGCAGTCATGTTGGAACAGCAAGGGGCCATCCCGAAACTGTTCCCACAAATTTGGGAGCATTAAATTGTTCAAAATGTCTTGGTATGATGATACCTTAAGAGTTCCCTTCACTGGAACTAAGGTGCCAAGCCCTACCCCTAAAAAACAACCCCACAACATAATCCCCCCTCCACCAAACTTTACACTTGGCACAATGCAGTCAGGCAAGTACTGTTCTCCTGGCAACCACCAAACGTAGACATGCCCATCAGATTGCCAGACAGAGAGGTGTGATTAGTCACTCCAGAGAACATGTCTCCACTTCATCCGACGCTTTGCATTGCACTTGGTAATGTAAGGCTTGAGTGCAGCTGCTCAGCCATGGAAACCCATTCTATGAAGCTCTCTATGCACTGTTATTGTGCCAATCTGAAGGCCACATGAAGTTTGGAGGTCTGTAGCTATTGACTCTGCAGACAGTTGGCGACTTCTGCACACTGTGTGCTTCAGAATGCGCTGACCCCGCTCTGTCATTTTACGTGGCCTACCACTTCGGGGCTGAGTTGCTGTTGTTCAAAGTTGCTTCCACTTTGTTAAAAATACCACTAACAGTTGACCGTGGAATATTTAATAGCAAGGAAATTGCACAGAACACCTGAATCCAATGATATGAAGGGATGTCCCAATACTTTTGGCAATATAGTGTATCTATACAGTATCTCACATTAGTGAGTACACCCCTATTTTGAGAGGACAGCAAATGTGCACTTATATACAAGCTGTACACTCACTACTTTACATTGTAGCAAAGTGTAATTTCTTCTGTGTCGTCACATGAAATTATATAATAAAATATTTACAAAAATGTGAGGGGTGTACTCACTTCTTTGAGATACTGTATATGATCGTGTCTGCCCGAAACTTTACAACAAGACCTTCCAAGGACATTCTAACAACACATTCCAAGGACTGTTCTAATAACATCTCAAAATCAAATACACTAGATAGGTTCAGGCATATTTTCACTGCAGAAGACCCTTTGAGGAAAACTACCAGCTCTTGGTTCTTGGTGTTGAAAACCAATGTGCAGTGTAATTGTATTTAAAGTAGAAAAAGTTTTATACAAGAATTTTGCAGGTGTTTGTACAGTAAAACATTTTTTTTCAATAGAAAGCTAAGTTATATTCTATTTATGCCAGGATTAACAAAACACACTACCACTGAGTTCAAAGAGCTTTCATGAAAAAGCAGCAAAACAGCCACTTTCTAGCAACTTCAATATGAAAGTTTAAATGCAATTAACAGCCTGGGGTTTGATTCAGTCCAGTATAAGTTTTATGGTTTGGCATTTAGGCTAAATGGGATGGCGTGGAGCTGCCCCTGCAGTTCTGCATTAGAGCAAAGCCAAAGCAGGCTGCTTGCACGGTCAGAAAATGAATTTCTGAATGTTTTTAATTGTTAGTGTGGTTCAATAGCAGCTGGAAGTGCTTTTCAAGGCTGTATTAGATGCGACTGAGCCTCAGCCTATGTGTGGGGGTGAGACCAGTTGTTGAGTTTTCAGTGCTGAGTCCACTCTCAATAAACTCTTAACCCTGTCATTGCAGAATTCATTATCCTTCTGTTTTAACCAACAAAACTACTAAAAGACTAGCAAAATATACATATTGACAAAATGTCCTTATAGCTGTACTATAGCAATTGCTTGGTTATGCTTACAAATAATGGATTCTTTATAACGTATGCTATTTTAATAAATGTCATAGATGATTTAACAGGAAAAATGGTGATGTTCAAACTCTAGCTGCTGAACATAAGTTCCCACTATTCTACTTATGCATACATATTAGAACTCCATACATTTCACTTACACTGCAGTTTACAGTTCCGTCTTAGTAGGAGAAAATGTTTTTACAATAGAGAAAGAATATACCGTATATACTCGAGTATAAGCCGAGATTTTCAGCCCATTTTTTTGGGTGAAAAGTGCCCCCCTCAAAAGTCGGGGTCACATCGGGTAACAAAACATGTCAAGCCTTAAAACTGTGTGCGCAAAAAACGCCC
>NW_017307726.1:0-62718 GCF_000935625.1 Nanorana parkeri
CCATATAATTCATTTTTTCATGCATTTTTCTCTTTATCGGCATGATGCTGGCAGAAATGGTGTTGTTGATTTAAACATGTATAACATGTATTGATTTAAACACTATATAATAATTTGTCTGGGAGTAATCAATATCATTGTGGTTGAATGTATTGTTTTATACTCTGATATACATTCCTACAACAGGACCCTGCTGGTTTGAATAATTTGTTTTGTCTATGTTATTTTGTTACATGTAACTATAATCATTATTATTGTATATCCAATGCAATATATGTAATGTATAAACATATAGCAGTTCAGTCCCAGGCTAAATCTTTTTGTTTACCTATACTATACCCGTTTCTGCAACCTATATGTGCCCTATTGCATTCATCTTTGCTGTTGCAAGAACATAAATCTATGGGCTATTGACAGTGTATGCCACAGATGATGGACAGTAGGTCATCTCAAAATCTGTCACAGATGGCCCATTTCATTGCTAGGACCTCCAGTTTCTATATCCAGTCTGCATATCATAGTTATTTTCAGCTAATGTTAGAGTTTGAGATCTGTAAGCAATAACCTTTTACTTTTCCATCCTGTTCTTGGTATCGCTTCCAGTCCATCTTGAGCTGCATCACAAGGGAGTACAAATTAGTTGGATAGTCGGGATAACCCATAACTGGAGAATGAGGTAGTACTTCCATTATCTGGCTTCATAATTCCTGATAGTGATCATTCAATCCTATAGAGTAATGGGAGATAAACTGATCCCTCAACTTTTGGATAGGTTTGTTTCTTTCTGGTTATCAGATACCACAGCTGGTTTTAGTCTGTTAGCTGAAGTTCATTGAAAAGCTTTGCAATTCTTTTTAAGGTTTCAAAGAAGAGATAAACCCCAATAATTTCCTAGGTTCTCCAACAAGCCTTGGCCTTTACCTCTTAATGCAGGTGCAATTTTGCTGGATCCATTGAATGCCATTTTTTGACACACGTTTGCCTAGGAATCTGACTTTGCTCACATTTTATGTCTGTTAGGCTGAATCCATGTTGTTATTAATGTTTAAATACTGCTTGTATAGAATGACTTGCTGCAGACTAGATTGTCATTTAGGTAAGGCTGGCAAATCTTATCTCTCAGTCCTGTTAAACATAATACTATACTTTCGTTGGAATTCTGCAGGTGCTTAGCTAAGACCAAAGGGTAATAAACCCCAAGGTGTAATAAAGGCATTTTGAAGTTGAACAAAAATGATCATAACCCTTGAAGTGAGGCTACCCCCAACTGCAAGGGTTAATTCTTCCATTAATATTTTTCTGACTGCCTGCTGTTATTACTTAGTGAAGTGCTCTAGAGACAATTCTGGATCCCAAAACCCTTGATTAATACGTCTTTTCAGAGACTGTACGTTGTCTAACTTGTCCATTAGGTCATTTGGTCCTATTGCAGATGCTTGAAATTCCTTTCTTATTAAGTAGATAAATACAACTAATAATAAGCTTTAACTGTGTAGGATACGCTGCCCTTATAGGCTGAATATATTCAAGCTTAGTACGTATTCCAAACAAGAAAAATCCAGTTGCCTTTACTTATTTTTTTACAAGCATCCAGATCTGGTCCAGATTTGGTGTGAACAAGCCCTGAGAGAATGTTATAGTTGTTCATCCTGGTTTTAAGATGCATCAATGCCATTGTGGATGGACAGATTATTTAGCAATTCAACGGGTGTGTGCAACACATTGATTAATTTGGTGTACAATTGATACCATAAACCAAATGTGCATGGGTGCACTGCTAAAAATTCTATTCAAAAATATGTGCCAAAGTCTTTAGCTCAGCCTCTTTACTTTAACCTCAGCTGTCAGTAACATCAGTTCAAAGCACTTATAGAGAACTGATGCAGGAAGGTTCCACTTATGAGTCTGTAAATCTACAGCCTGCAGCCATTAGGAAGCTGGCATTAAAACCTAGAATCCTCTCTCTCAACCATAAAACTATTTCATGTAATAAAACTACTCAAGTCCCATGAAATACTGTATCTTCATTTAGTCAAAACTTGAGGAGAACTCCTTGGACTGCATGTTGTGTTTATTTTTTTCTCTGTTTAGTAGGGAAGAAATGACTAGCTTGTGATATTTCTAAAATATTGAAAATAGACTTATGCGTTATGGTACTTAAAAGCATGTACTTTTAATGATAGAACCTATTCATTCCTATAAATGTTATACAAATCCATTTTTCTTAATTATATTTATTTTCCAGGCGATTTAAGCAGATTTTATTCAGTAATATAAACCACACAAGGAAACAATTTGGAGTACATTTAACAAAATTTGTAATGTATATGTGTACAATAGTAGCTGAGTTTTTATAGGTTTTAGTGGAACAATGGTGTTGCAGGAATTTCTAGTAAAAGGTGACATGGGGGAGTTCATCTACTAATGACCAGTACCACAATGACAATCATTTTAAAGCACAAGAAGGTTGAACTTGGCCTCTATAAGATCTGCAGCCAATAACATTTTCTAAGGGTGATGGCCAGGTAAGGCAGTTAATGCAGTATTATGTATAATTTAGGCTGTGCCTTCTCTAATATATTTAAAATGTTTACATCTAGACTATATTATACATGCTTCAGGTCAAATGTATTGACTAAATTAAGTTCTGGGGCTAATGTTTATGAGATGAGGCTTCCATCTCTAAATCAATGAACTACTGCATTACTGTGTATATCAGGGGTCCTCAGACCTTCACTGTCTTTCAGAATTCAGAAAGGACAGCCTTTGGCAGTAGGAGTAAAAAAAATGCTCCTGCATCCATGGGAGGAAACAATGTCTCAGGCTCAGCAGGGGTGAAAATTGCCCAAAAAGTGGTGGTCATTTCGAGTAAGAAATTACCTTGCATCTGTAGTCAATGGTGAGGGGAACAACACCTCATTGTTGGTGTCAGTGAATGGAATTGTGCCCCATTGTTGGTATTAGTGGGAGGAATGATGCCTTATCGTTGGTGTCAGTGGGAGAAATAGTGCAACACCAACATTACACACAATATTGCAAGCACAACCTATCTTGGACTATGGAAGATAATCTTAGTAGAAGGGCATAAAGGGTTCTTCATTGGGTATTCACAGCCCCATAGGCTCCAGAAGAAAAATATGAAGCACACTGGTATTAGGGCAGTATGTTAGAACAGCAGACAAATTATTACATTCTGGGCACATATTTACTATTTAGTATTTTTATTGGAACCACAAAACGTTTATGTATTTGCATTGGAAGGACTCCAGTGATTCCAACTAATAGAAGGCAATATATAACGTAAAACAATAAGGGGAATTTATCAAAACTGGAGCAGACAAAAACTGGAATAGCTGCCCATGCCAAGCAATCAGCTTCTCTCATCAGTCTGTTCAGTTAAGATTTGAAAATGAAAGAGAAAAGCTGATTGGTTGCCATCCACAGCTGCTCCAGTTTTTGTCTGTTTGATAAATTCCCCTCAATGTGTTTTATTAGGAGATGAAATATCAGCTTTCTTATTGCTTATTTTCTTTTTAATCTAGTTCTTTTGAAGGTGTTTGTAAGTTATACTTTTAAATGTTTTAAACTAATCCCTTGAGACTCGAAGCCAGGTGCAATGGGACCCTCGGAAATTTCTGACCCCGGCATATGGGGAAAAGCTTTTCAGGCCTTACTTATAGTAAAGGTCCATTGTAAAAGGTGAGCCTAAGTCAGGTGGAGATGGGAGATTTACTTGAGATCACCCACATTATTACAGAGCTTCACAGCATAATTTTTTTGCGGTGTTTTGAACCTTTTGTGTTCTAATATTCTGTTACAATGGTGGTTGCATTTAAATTAAGGTGTGAATACTTTCATTCATTATATACATTGTTTTTATCTACCATTACACTTATTGTATATTTTTATTTTAATGCCTTAAGACCTGGTCAGTTAAAAATACAGAGGCCGTTTCCAAAGTGCAGTTTTGGTTCAGTAATAAAGTGTCCTTTTGGATTACTGGAAGCGCACCTAAACTGCAGCATGCATGATATTGTAGAGAACCACAAGACAGCTAGTTTGTGTCCTCCCATGACCCTTAGGAGAACTATGGGGAAAAACACCTACCCCATAGTTCTCTAAGCACAAGGGAAGTAAAGTTGCATTTGCAAATCTATTGTATGGTCCAATCAGCAGAAGTGTGCAACTGCATTTGAAACATGCAATAGTAACAGTTAATGAAGAGTGAATGACTAACTATACACAAACTAATATTTTTGTTTTTGGCTTAGTGCTACCGTTTTTCCCTGAAAATAAGACCTACCTCGAAAGTAAGACCTAGCACTATTTTCAAGATTCCTGTGATATAAGACCTACCCCGAAAATAAGACCTAGTCTGGTGGTAGCATGTGAGGGGGAACTTGAAGAGCAGGAGAGATGGTATGAGCCTGCAGGGACATACTGTATGTAAGGGGATGACAGGGGACTCCCTCTGGCCAGCGCAGCGACAGGAAGCACTCCAGTACCATACTTCACCAACTGCTGTCCCCCTAAAGGCACTGCTTAATGTAATGGTACTGTACTGTAATGTGTACCGGTAAATGGTACTGTACTTTACCGCGCTGTCTGATGTCCTCACTGCTGCACCGCTGGTACCGCTGTCCCTGATGGCAAAGGAAGCCAGCGCTGTAGAAAGCAAGGCCGCGGCGGCGGAGGGAGCAGAGCCGCATTAGTCAATACTTCCTCTATAGCGCCAGTTACTGTGACAGGCGGAGTGATACCAGATGCACTCAGCCTGCAAAAGTGAAAGAAAGGGATCAGCATTACCGATACTGACCAGTGTTGACCAACGTTGTACATGAATAACTGCGGATTGTTGTACATGTATTACTTTAGATTGTTGTACATGTTGTTTAACATTAAAAAAAATAAGGCATCCCCTGAAAATAAGACCTAGTGTGTTTTTTGAGGGGGCAAAAAAAATATAAGACAGTGGGGTTGATTTACTAACCTTATAAACACGCCACAAACAAGTATACACCTCTGTAGTGTGTTCCCTCCCAGCATGATCTATTGGTGGAATCTAGGCACCTTTGTAGTGTGTACACACCCAGCAGGTGTGTTGTGCAAAGCCCTGCATGAATTGCAAGGTGATGTTGTGTTGCTTGCGTTGATGAATGCAGGAATGTAAATGCATGAGCTAATCATGTTTGTCTAAACTGTGAAGCAGCATTATATATGCATCATGTGCATGATTTTTCCATATATGGTATTAGTGGAAATATGCTTTTAGAGACTTGCATTCGGCTATTAGAGTGGCGTGTAGTCTGTCGCTGCGCATGCTACATGACGCGCATGTACGTAAATACATAAAAACGCACCATAACGGCATGAAAATGTGACACGTTGCTCATGTTTGGTTGATAAATAGGTTTTGCTGTGTAAAAATGCACACGCACCTGGTGCGTGCGTGTGTTTAGGTTAGTAAATCACCCCCAGTGTCTTTTTTTCCGGCAAACACGGTATTAAAGTCAAAATGTCAAAATGTATTTAGGCTATTTCAAACACTGATCAAATCACATACAATGGATGGTGCTACTTTTAAAAGTTTTAGCTTCCCATAGAATCAGCATTCACACTGATAGCCTGTTTTATGGTGGCTTCTTTCCCTTGCAGTGTCCTATGGAGCCACCATTGTGTGTGCTAGTAAGCTGTTTGTGTCTCCACTAACACACAGACACAGCAAGGCAAGCCATTCTCTGCTCCGTGCTCCTCCCACCTTCTCCCCACATTCTCCCTTTTCCAGTCCAGCCAGTAGATGGAAGGCTGCTGAAAACTGTGATGTCCCTTCTGATCTTGTACTGGACTGGAGTTGGAGCCAGCTGTTTGGAAACATGATGGCTGCAAATGCTTGGGTGAAAATAAAAAGAAATACTTTGTTGGATAATGTATATTAGTTTGATATGGATTCACTATTGAAAAACATTTGAGAGTTTAATACTACTTTAATACCTGTGAGTTGAGTCCTCTGCTGGTTTCAAATGAAACGCAAAGACTCCCATGGTAAATTCTACATCAGATGAGGTTAATATTATCTGGCTTTGTAATAGCCAAAACTTATGAACAGATCTGGGAATTCTGGAGCTGGCATCTTACCGTTGTAGTCTCCAAATTATAACCAGGCAAATGTGCCAATCTGAAGTATCAGTGGTGTTTGTATTTGATTTTAGATTTATTAAATCACTGATTGTTACTGAACATAATCCCACATTTTGCCTACCTGTAAAAAAGTTGTCTAGTTCTTTGTGAAGGTAGGCAAACAATAACAATGCAGATTTATGACTCTTGTTGTTTTTTTTTAGAATACATGAAATAACAATCCAGATCTTTGTGTGCCAGCTTGTTTCATTATATTTGTCTAACAATAATAACGGCAGATAATTTTTTGTTTTTCTAATGCATGAAAATGGGAAATGAGTGCCTCCGCAGTGAGTTTTTCTCTTTGTCTTCAGAAGTCTCCAGTTTTGTCCGCTGCTTTCATCTCTACGTATCTAACTGCAGACTCCCTCTGTTTCTGTGGATTAGGAAAGCATGGTCCCCAAGGAAGAATGTTCTTTAATGACTTGAAAATTTGAAATAACAAAGCAAAGACAGGAGATTGATGGTTTAATGGGTCCGTTTCTTCCAATGCATTTTGTTATAGTTTAGGGGAGAAAATCAAGCAACTCCCCCTTGTATTGTACATTTAAAATAGACGTGGGCTTTCCTTGTACACAAAAGAATGAGTTCTATTTCCAATGTGGTGTTTTCAGACAGATGCAAACAGCACAAACAGCACAAACAATAAAAGCAATATTGAAATGCTGCATTAAAACCAAACGTATACAAACCTTTTGCATGGCCATAATTTGCAAAATTATTTTTGTTCTCAAATACAAACTTGTGTATATTTCAAAAGCTAATTATCTATTATTACATAGCATGGCTTCTCAAATGATGGTATGCCATTTCCACAAACCTACCCAAAAGTTTGCTTGGCAGAGCAACTATACTTACAGTAAAACCAGTCATAAGAAAACAAAAGTTTTGCACCAGTTGATTGGCTTTGGAAGCGATCTATAGCTTTTAGAAATAGAAAGACTAATAAAGAGATGTTTCCTAGAATTGAATTTTCCACTAACACTGTATAAATGAAAGCATATGATTAAAGAAACGAATTTCTAGGAATCTTTCAATTAAAGGGACTTTCAATGTTACAGTATAAGTAGACCCATGGTTTTAAATGTCTGTGTTAAGAAAATTCCATTGTCTAACACCTAATTACTTGAGTAGTGATAAACTTTTCCACAACTGATTCCTTCATTTTGATATATCAAAACATATAGGTTGGTGTGGGTTCCCTTTAAAATTCATAACAAACTCTTATCCAGATATGCAGCCTGAGTGGCGAGGAAAGGGAGGGAAGCAAGCATATGCCCCCTTCCTAAAGGCATGTGGCCTAGTATGGTTCAGGGGGACATGATCACTGCCCCCCCCCCCCTTCCTGGCCACCCAGGCTGAATGCCTGGATACAGGTCTAGTACGAATTGTAAGAGGGATCCCATGCATTATTTTTTATTAAAATGTTTATTTATAAATGAAAAAATGCATTGGGTTCCCCCTAAAATTTAAACCAGACCTCTATCTAGGCATGCAGCTTTGGTAGCCATGAAAGGGAGGGCAACAAGCATGTGCTTCCCTCTGCTGAAGCATATCAGGCCACATGTGATTGGGAGGGTACCTTGCAAGAGGGGTAGCAAAGCTTACCTGCCTTGGAAAACACCTTGTCCCCCAAGTTGAGGGGACAAGGGCATCATCACCACAACAGTCCCAAAGAGCTTGTGGGGGTTTGTGAGGGAGAGAATTATTAAAATCTGGAAGCCCCCTTTAGAATAATAGGGTGCCCAGATAATTCCCCACCACAGGTGAATGACTATGGGTTATATTATTACCCTTTGTTATTCATTCATAAAAAGGGGATGTAAATAAAGACTCCTACACCATGAAAAAGTCCTTTATTACAAAATAAAATCATAATGATATCCCGGAAGTGAATGCAATGTCAATCACATCATTCAGCAATGTGGATTTTCATCAATTAACGTGATCCTCAACATTTCCATGCTGCCAAAATGCCCTGCTGCTCAACAACGCTGCCCCGAAGCTACTCATGTCATAAATGACAATCTCTGTCTGGCTGCTGTTTGTAAAACAAATCTGTAAAAAAAACAGATCTTGGGTGATGTAATAGTCAAAATATATCCATGATCATGAGACATGATGATGTCACCCAGGGTCCCTGACTGTTTTTTAACAAATACCAGCCAGACAGAAATTTGTCATTTGTCAGTGGCAGTGGGGGTTTTTTAGAAACCAAAACGAGCCAAGCATATGTAATTTAGTGGCGGTAGTGCTTCCCCTTGAAACAATCTGCGAAATGTCAGGGAGATCTAAGCACTGTGATGTATGGTAGAAGTTTGTAGAGGAGGAAGAGCTCCAATGGACTGGCTAACTGTGAGGTGGACCCTGATCTAGATGGAGACTCTCATAGTTTAGAGTTAGAAATGAGTCTGCCATGATACCTTTCTACTGTTTTACTGTTCAAAGCCCATTCCGTGTGCACCTTACTGTATAGCCTGTGACGAATTGTTGAGTGCGTTTGTCATTTGTTTTGCTTGACCGATTCGGTGCAGTGACGCATGGGGGTTCTCAGCTGCCATTGGGATGTGCGGGATCCCTTGTGTGTTGCTGTGCCTTTAAGGAGGTTGGGCTTCCTCCTGACAAACCTGCACCCAATTTGAAATCTTCTGCCCCCATGTGCTCCAAGATGGAGACTCTCATAGTTTAGAGTTAGGACCGCACTATAAGAGGTGCCTTGGCGCGGCTGTGCGGCTTTCACATTTTCTGCAGAAGACGTGTATCCAAACCTCTGTTATTAACCTTAGTGGTGAGACAAGTTGTTTTACATGCTGGTTTGTGAGTGTGCCATGATACCTTTCTACTGTTGACCCTGATCTAGGTCACATGGTCTTGCATACGGGCACCACATGTATGCTATTTAGACTCCTGTTTATACTTCTTACAGCAGAATTACAGTGAAGGGCTAGGAACCGTGAGGTACAAAATATCAAATGGGCCAGATAGAAATTTGATGTAGGATTTACTAGAGAATGGAAAACTGCAAATATGTTTTTAATATAATATGTTGTGATGATCATAAGGTATGATTACCCCTAAACTGTGGACAGAGAATGGAGAAGCCGTATTGGACACAGTGTCAACCTCCAAATTCACAAATCATTACCAACATGGTCAAATTTAAATCTCATGTCTGTGGTGAAAGCCAGAGGAGACACCAAGTCACAGCTGGCCTAAGGCACATTTGACAGAAAGCAGCGAAAGTTAGAATGCCGAAGGATCATAAGATCTAGCATAGTCTGCAAGAATCTCTTATGGACCCTGTTGTAAGTAAATAGCCAGGTTATAGAACAGTCAGTGTGAGGAATACACATCTGTAACTTTGGCTTCTGGGGTGAAATTGCACTTTCATACATTTTAACTCTCAAATGCACTCCATAATTCTTAAATGAATGGGGTTAAATTCATAAAAAGTGGTTACACTGGTGCATGGTTAGATGCCAGTCTGTTTGACACCAAGCACACCTATGCTACAAGGTCCAGCAGGCTAATAAAACACATTAGCCCTCTTAAGTGAGACATACATAATATCAATATCTTTGATTAATGGTCTCTGACAGATTGTAATTTCATCCTGTTCAATAATATATTGATTGTCGGATTGTGACATTTTGTGAGAAGGAAATATAGATACATGTACGATAATTGCCATTAAGGGTGTATCTGCTGGAGAATAATAAAATGCTTCAACACCTCTTCAGCACACCCCTCAGATAAGAAAAGATGGCTAAATTGCAGCTCTTGTTTGACATGTAAATGACTAAGGATACTGAGAGAGTTAAGTTTCTGGGAGCCATTGACTCCAATACATCAGACCTATTCTGTAAGTGAATAGGTCTGCAAAGCCTAGATGAACTTTACTAAATATTTTTCACTTTTAATGTTAATCCCATTTATTTTATTGTTGCTTATTGCCTGTGTTGTAATTCTTGTTACATGTGGTGGCTACCATGTGTGTGTAAAGGGTTAACTATATAGTGGTGATCACTCTCAACCTGCTGGTGCTTGTATTGTTGTCCCAGAGCAGTATATGTCTCTGCGCAGGGTGGGATCTGAGAGTGTAATCAGAAAATATGTAGATGTCTATTTTATTTATTTCGATATGTACAATTAAAAGGTAATGTTTTAACCTAAGAACCTGGCTAATGTTGCGTACATTATTTGAAAAGGTTACAAAATAATTATATCCCATCAGAAAAAGCAACTACCAAAAGATACCATGGGGTAATTTATCAAAACTGGAGGAGACAGGATCTGGAGCAGTTTCCTATGGCAACCAATCAGCTTCTATCTTTCATTTCAAAGCTTAACTGAACAAACTTAAGAGAGATGCTGATTGGTTGCAATAGGGAACTGCTCCAGATTCTGACTGCTCCAATTTTGATAAATTCCTCTCCATTTACACAGATATGTAACTTTACATTTTTATTTGCACATTTTTATGCCAGTAACCACTGGGCAACTCTCTAGCAGAGACACAAACAACAATAAAATAGATTTTTGTTTGAATATAAAATGGGGTGTTGTTCTCATTGAGAGAAAGTTCCCCTCAGTTCTCTTCTCTTAAATATTCTGAATTCTGTTCTAGTTTGCACACTACACTAAGCATATTGTCAGAGGTTACTTTACCACATTCCCTCATTTCAATCTCTGCTCTTTATACGGGGAAAACAGTCTGCATATAAATATGTTTCGTGGTATTCTGATACTTGCTTTATGCCGGATTGTACACAGTTGCTGCCAACTGTTACCAACACTTCTTTGATATCTGCTTTATATTTTCTTCCTGTTCTTTATTGCTCCTTCTCTCATGTAATAGGTCTCTAGCAACCTCTAAATAGTGGCTGTGAAAACTTTCAATTCATTTCATTCCCCCATCCTCGCTGGCTGAAATGTATTTTGTCATTTATTTTATTATTTATCAGCTGACCTCCAATTAGGAAAAAATTTGCCAATTTGAAAAGAAGGGATGATGTCACTGGATCCAGGCAGACTTCTGAAGATACAGTCAATTTTGCACGAGGCTTTACATCTGCTCTCTAAGGATTCCTAGAGAGATGTGGCATGAAAAAGGGACTAATAAAGAGTTTGCAATAGTCTCTATTCACAGATGGGATATGAGCTTTGACATGAGAAAGGGAGCAATAAAGAGCTTACAACAGCCTCTGTTCAATGGTAGGATAGCAAAAGGAATGGCATCGGCCACTTTAAAGTATTCTAATTGGAGAATTTGTAGTGAGTAGGTTTTTTCCTTTTCTATTATGAATTTATGAAGACGAAAGGAAAGAAAACTGGAGACAAAATATAAATTTTCCTCAAGTCCCAGATTGCTTATATTTTGTTTAATATATCTGTCCTATTAGTTTTCATATTGTAGTTAAAGCACTCTACTCTCTTACCTTGGTGTGGGCTAGTAATTTAGTAAAAAGTACTTTCAGTACTCAGACTGTTTAACCCCTTCGTGACGGAAGACGTACAGTGTACGTCCTGTCACTTTGTGCCTATATGACTGGCCACGTACACTGTACGTGACGAGTTATATCAGGCTTTGTAATGCCGGTATTTGCTGATTCTCAGCATTTAACAGTCAAAAACGGAGCACCTAAGCAGCTAGTAGTATGTTACCAGGAGTTCTAGTTTAAAGATTATAGAATCATTTGTTTCCTTACCTTTCTGGTTGAGAGCAGCCCTTGCCTAAATAAGGGCAGTTCGCCATTATGGTTCTGAATCTTGCTTTTTTCAATTATCCAGTCTGCCAAAACTTCGTCTGACTTAGGGCACCTTAACAAGAATAAGTATAAATATAAAAAAGTGGAATTATATTGTTTATATATATAATCTAAGCAGAAAAAGCCACATGGAACAACTTCATCAAAAATGTTTTTATTTGTATGATTTGCGTGTTTGGCCTGCTGCCTTTCCTTTTACATGAAATTTGTCTGAAATGAAAATGGCTGGATAGTGATCTATAAAATTCTAACATAATAATCCATAATAAGTTGCGGTGTTTACATTTGTGCATTGGCCTTACTTGTGTAAATCAATGCCACAAAAAGCAATATCCCGCTTAAAATATATCCTCCAAGAACCTTCTCTTTATTTCTTTATTATGTGTGTGTGTGTATGTATGTATGTATGTATGTATTTATGTATGTATGTATGTGTATCAGTGGCGTAACCAGAGTTATTGGCGCCCGGGGCAGAACATTTTTCTTCGCCCCCCCCCTCCCATATTATATAAACATCCACTAGAACTGTACCCCCCACCCCCACACATATATATCAGCACTTTAGTTTCCTCTTAACCCTCCTGTATTAAATTGTGTTGTAACTGTACTGTCTCCTTTTATTTTGTAAAGCACTGTGCAAACTGTTGGTGCTATATAAATCCTGTATAATAATAAAACATAAAATATTGTGCCAGACAGATGGTCTGTCACTGTGTATGTATACAGATAATTCCTGTTTTAACAGGGAAATGGACCCTGAACAGATTTGCAACTGATTGGGGTTGGTGTTTGCTCCTGTGTGCTATGAGAGCAGCTTGGAGCTTGACACATGGGGAGCATGTGTCCAGGCCTGTCTGGCCTGCACAGTCAGGCCGTTGGGCTAGACTGATATCTCACAGATGAATATTGTGAAGGTACAAACAGACTAGTGTGTCTGACAAGCAAGTGGCAGTCTGTATGTCAGGAGACAACAGGTCCAGTCTGGTGACTGAAGGAACCCGTTTAGCAGGGAGGCTGAAGCTGCATCCTTCTGTATGGAGTTAGGATGCTGAGAAGCAAGTTCTTTTCTGATGAACTGTGTATGCATATTGTTACAAATACCACTAAAATACACAGTATATTGTGTGTGGAAGATGTACGATTGTGAATTTTAAAAGGACACATAGAGGTGGTATTCTTACATTTTTAAAAGGGAAGCCTTGCAGCAAATTTAAAAAAAGCAGACATTAAAAAGCAAAAGTGAAAATACACTGCCATTAATAACACAATCAGAGGGTCAGTGGTCAAGAACACACTGTGTGGTGCTGAGAATATACTGATGTTCTAATTATCTAAAATTAAAACGTGCTAAACAACCCAGGTCTGTTGTATGATAAAGGGGCTGTGTCACTAACCAGCTTATTGGACTAAGATGAGGCTATTTTCTAAGTAGTTTATTTCGAGGGCATTGTCTGTTGGGGTTCACCAAGCAACCATGATGTGAAAAGTCAGTATGTGCACTGGTGCCCCATTTCCACAGGAGGAACTATTCTAGGCAAAAAGATGTTGTTTCTATGTAGAACCCAACACTATATCCTCCTTTCTGCTCACTTTTTTAAAAGGTTGCACAGTGAATGCATCTTATTTATTTGGGCTGCTAATCCTCGAGGCTCAGTACAAGGATACTCTCGCTTCCTCGAGATCGAGGTGGATTTGGTTTGCCAGATGTGACTGTGTATTACAAAGCTATTTATTTTAATAGACTTCTCGACTGGTGTAATCACCAAGAGGACAAGCGTTGGGTCGTCATGGAACGTAGTATGTAACTGTTTCTGATAGAAGGTCTTCCCTGGCTCTCCTCTTCTCCCCCATTGGTACTTGCAACCTTACAAACGGTGCGCAAAGTGTTCAAGTCATCTGACCATTCTCCATCTCCCTCCCCTATGGCACCCGTTTTGGGCGATCCAGACTTTTCCCCGGGGAGTAGAAAACAAACGTCTATGTTGTCTCCTTACAAAGAATATATTCAGAATATTAGGCTTCAGATTCAACTCAGATTGGCTACAACTGTCAGCTCTCCAAGCCCTGACAACTCCACCTTTGACATTTGGATCTCCCTTCAACGTAAACATTTTTTATGGACCATTCCGAATCCATGTGAGCTGGACAGACAGCTCACGATTTTTGAGAAAATGTACCTAAGGCAACTGCCCACTAGGCATGCCATTTCCATAATCTACAGGTTGCTAATTTCCTCACCATCTGACGCAACCTTACACTTTTTGACTTGTTGGGAGGCAGACTTAGATTGTGTTTTTACTGACCAACAAAGGAACACAATCCTTGCTATGATCTTCAAGTCTTCTCTGGGCAGCAGGTACCAGGAGATGAAATACAAAATTGTAATAAGATAGTATAGGGTACCAGTTGCTGCTGGTTGACTCCATCCCAGACCTTTGTTGGAGATGTGGTTCGGCTGTAGGGATGATGATGATACATATATTCTGGTCATGTCCAAGCTTGTGGTCCTTCTGGGATCAGGTCCTGGAATGAACCTCAGAGACAATCTCGGTGCTTGTTTTTTTTCCATCTAACCGCACAACCAGTTTCTAAATATCAGCATTCACTTACACATCATGCGTTGAACTCTGCCAGAGCATACATTCCAATGATGTGGAGAGAATCCCAACCTCCTTCCATTCAGCTGTGGCTTTCTAAGGTTCAGGGCATTAACACCATGGAGGACCTCTCTGAAGAATACCGATGGGAAATTTAATTCCACTTGGGGACCCTGGATCTATTATAGGACCACCTTTCAATGCTCTTATCTCCAGTCTTAATCAGGACTGAGGGCAGACGTCCTAGCTTCCCTTGTTTCACATGACATATACTCCTCACCTGATACGCTACACAGATGTCCATTTCTCAAACCATTACTATACATGAAGGTGCGGAAATAGAATTTGCCTTTGACTCCCTGGTCTACTCCAGTCCTCTTCCGTCTTTCCCACTTTTTCTTTTTCTTAGCATGTTGTTTCTTCTCTATAACTTCTTTGTATATCTCTTTTTTCTCCAGTTTTATTCCCTTCCTGACCTGAGGGAGTAGCCCTAGATTTATTCCCAATATGCTAGTTCCACATATTACAGGATTGGGATTGGAAATATAATGTGTAGTTTACTCTTCTTCAGCCCTGTATGCATGCCTGATTTCCAAGGCTCATTTTTGTAATTTTTGTAACTCATTCACACTACGAGAAGCTAGACTGTCCGTAATCTTGTTGTACCACAGTGCATTTGTTTACATTTATCTTACCTTCTACCGGTATGATAAATGATGTAATGAATTTGTCCTTTGTTTTCTGCTGTATGCATTCAGTCAATAAAGAATCATTTAAAAAAAGAACCTAACACTTTACATTGCATTCTTGCTTATGCAATATTTGGGCTGAATCAAAGTTAGATGATTGGTATATATAGTTTGATCCATAAACAGGCTTCAGATAGATAGATAGATAGATAGATAGATGTAGATGATGTGACTGTACACTGAGCAGTAAGAAAGAAGCACTTACTCTTGACTATCTGTGTTCGAAATAAGCTTTTCTTCATTTTCACCAATGAGAGACCATGAAATTACATGATTACCTAAAGAAGATATAATCTAAATTATTATCAAAATTTTCAACAATGTATTCAAAATTAACTTCGCAAAAGTGTGGCAGTTTGTTTAACAAAGTAAAATTCAGATGTTCTAGAGGTACAAGTAAGGTACAGGTACTATTCATATAACAGTACTATTATAATTAACAATATGAAATATACAGCACAATGTTCAGAGTAAAACAGCAATGCATTTCTTATTTTCCCGTGCTCCACATCAATGCCCTGCTTTTCCCAATGTTCTTCAGTGTTTAAACAGTTGAACAGTTCTTTTAGTTGTTCTGATTACTACAGTTTCTTATGAACTTCTGCTCAACGCCAGATATTTGACTTAATATTAGCCTCTATACAGCAACACTCAGACTGGGAAAAGGAGGGGCAGGAATAGGAACCAATCAGGTGTGTTGCATGCATAGGGAGCACAGTGATCAAAAGGATGTACTCTTTTGTCTGCTGCTGCTCTTTCATTGGCTCGTCTGCAAGCTAGCGGTGGGAGGACAATGCTGTCTCCCTTTTACAGTCTAAACTACGTCAAAGAGATTGGTATCATTGCTTGGCTGTGCTGTGCAATTGACAGAAATACAAATTCTTTGGCAGGTAAAACAGCCCCCATATAGTTATTTCCTTTTGTGTAGAAGTTTTACTTTAAAGTTGAAGTGCAATGTACAGATATAATATCTTCCCTTGTTCTGCCCCCTAATCAACATGCAGACTGGTTGCAGAAACGTCTAAAGGGATGCCGGGGATATGTTCTGCTCTGTGGCAGAGAAAGCTAACAGCTGTGAGAGGGAGGCCAATGTCAGTACAGATTGGGATGTGGGGGGGGACAAGTGATTGATGAAAAATGGAAGTCATTCACATAGGAAAAAAAGGTGGGTTCAAGATAGCTTCTGCAGTGCCAAAGAGTTATACTGTGGAGTATGTCAAGCCTTAAAATTGTGCGCGCCCGTGAAATCGCAAAAAACTACCATACCCAAAATTGGTCATAGGCGATGCTTTAAAAGCTTTTATTGCTCATCAGTTTAGTGCTAACAGTGATTGATGGCCCTAAAATTATTGCTCATGCTCCAACGTTCAGGGTGATCTGTAACATGTGTGGTGTAATGGGTGCAATCGTCGTTTTCGCACGTAGGCGTACCCGACGCATGTCTGCATGTGTATGTGGGGGCGGGGGACTTTAACATCTTTGCTGTGTTTTTTTTTATTTTTTTATCTGTGACTTTAATTGTTTTTAAAAGTTTTTTTATACTTAACCACTTGATGACCGGGGTGTTAAACACGCTTCCTGCCCAGGCCATTTTTCAGTATTCAGTGCTGCAGTATTCTGACATTTATTCAGTCATGCAACTAATTAATTTTTTACCATTTTTTTGGGGACAGATAGAGCTTTCTTTTGATGGTATTTAATCACCACTGGAGTTTTTAACTATATTAAGGAAAAATTACCGAAATGTTTTTTTTAAAAAACTGTTTCCCCTATATTAAATTATAAAACATTTATTATTACCCAATTTTTTGGTAAAATATAAAAGACGGGGTCACGTCGGGTAAAAAGACACCAAACATGTCAAGCTTTAAAATTAAATCTAGGAACATAACTACGTTATGTTATAAAACATTTATTATTACCCAATAGGTAATAGGCTGTAAGACCATTTCAGCTTGATGATCCTAGGACTATAGTTGCAATATATTATTAGGAAAATTAAGGTCCTCTTAGGATGTGGCCGCAAGAGGAAAATTGAATCCGTATGCAACAGAAGTACAGTGTAAATTACAGACAAAGACCTCAGGAAAACTTCCAAAGAGATACTAGCTGAACTCAATTTTGAATGACAGTGGTGCTGGACTCCAAGTCTAATGGAGGTTCCACACACAACAAGGTTGTTGCCGGAATGTGGCAGTCCTCTATTGCCCCATGGGCCCCAATAGTTTCCATGGGGAATTCAGCTTGTACTGAAAGGTTAAGAGCACCAAGCCATAGAAATCTGTCCAGTTGTACTGTACATTTTTATTTGTCACAACAACAAATGTGTCTTGTTGCAGATTTTGCTTTGCAACCAAGTTTCACAGTGCTGACAGAAGCAGATGACTACTCGAGGACAAAAGGAATTATAAGGATCACTTCTCAATCTGCACTAGGAAATGGCTATTTGACAGGCTCCACTACCTAAAATTGCTCTTAATGCCATACATAGAGTTGCTTCGTGTACAGGAGTCAATTGTTGGTATGCTAAATACTAAAGGAAAAATGGAGAGGTGGGGAGGAGACAATACTAATATCTATGTGACTGCACCTTACGTGAGATTCAGTGGTTTCCTTTAAGCAGCTTTAGCCAACAATAAAAAAATCAAAAAACTATTTTTACAATGTATTTTTGTAACTGCTAAGTAAACAGTTAAATAAACAGCATCCTGTCATAAAGACATGAAAAAATAACTCTGCAGTGTTCCAGCTTTTTGTAATCTGCATCTAGGGGACTACTCAAATTGCATCTTAGTGCAGAGAGAGTAGAGAGTCTGAATCTTGGTCATCCCTGGTATAACCCTAATCATATTGATCCATCGCAGCAAGGTTTGCCTAAGGCAACAGTTTAAGTCAGTCACTGAATGGCGTTTCCTGTCATTAATTGATCAATGGATTTCTTCTTTCAATTCTGCTCCAGACAAAAAAGAAACTCAGTATCTGTGGAACTGACTATCCAATGACTTAACAAAACAGAGTTTACTATACACTGTGAGATTAAAATAATCTAGTAAAGCTTCAATCCATAACAATAACTTGTTATTTATCCAACATTTTGAATACTGTGCTATTCCTAAACCTCTGACCAAAGTTAAAATGGACCTGAACTAAAAACTGAATGATTACTATGTTATAGGAAACATCTAGAAATGGTAAGTGTGCATTGCATTACCCTGAATGATGAACCCCTCCTAAAAATAAAGCAGTATACTTTATTTGCCTTAACATCATAGCTGTATATTTGCTGTGTGATAGGCACTGCTGCCTCTAATTGCTAGTCTCACAAGATTTGGAGTGAAATTTGGTGATGTCACTACAGTGCTGTTTGTTGAAGAGGAATCTGTACCTGAGGACCTGCAGTGGATACATCTCCTTGCCTCCGCTTAATTTAATCTGTGCTTCCTACACCTCTCCAGCTGAATACTCACCCACCAGTCACCAGATCACCAGCCATCAGAAGAGCAGCTCTGACATGAAAGGAAGCAAAGTCCAATCTACCAAGATTGCCGATCCCACACAAAGACACGGCACACAACAAACCATGGTAAGACAGTATATGGTAAAGGACTAACTGCAGGAAGCTTGCAGTCAATACTGGTAAGTAGAGATGAGGTTTGGATTCGTGCAAACCATGGTTTCACAGCGAATCCACTGGATTTGGATTTGCATTCACCTGTAAATTTATGTGCGATTTCACCGGGTGGAATCTTTTTAAAACCACAATGCACTGCATGGCCTTTGAACAATGTTCAGCAGGCTTAAAAGGGCCAATATTTGGGGGAATTGGATAGAATAGTCCCCTCACTACAAAAGAGGGGGGGGGGGGCTCACAGTAGTCATATTATCAGTATATATGTTAGAATTGTTATGAAAAGGATAGGGAGAATTGACAATCTGTATTGAAAGAGCTTATGGCAATCTATACCTAAAGCTGAACACCAGGGGAATGAAAAATCTACCCTTGTAGTGGGACTCCCCAACTGGATGACATTTAATTTGCTAGAGCACTGTGGGGGTAATTTATCATAACTGGAGCAGACAAAATCTGGAGCAGCTGTGCATGGCAACCAATCAGCTTCTCTGTCTCATTTTCAAATCTTACCTGAGCAAATTGAAGAGAGATGCTGATTGGTTGCCATGGGCAACTGCTCCAGATTTTGTATGCTCTAGTTTTGATAAATTCCCCCCTGTGTATCATAAACAACTGTCCAATTTTTTCTTTGAGGCAAAACTGTTTTCATATTTTGTAATGTTTTTTGTATTTCAATGCTGCTGATCTCTTCTGGCCTCTTTTAGCAGCTTCCTGTCCATTTACACTTGCTCCCATGTCAGCTACATGTCATTATTCATGACTAGCTTCCTGATAATGAAGACAGTTGAACATGCCTGCCCCATATGTGTTGGCAGAGCAGCCTCTATTCTTCATCAGGGGAGCATGTGACAGGGTGACAACTCAGGAGTAAAATTTAAAGAAAGCGTTTCTTTCCTAAATAGCCCTTAGAAAGACCTTAATAACAGGAACGTCAGGTAATAAAAGCTGCACAATTAAAAAAACTGAAAACTGTGAAATTACATTACATGAATTACATGAGCACTCCGTGTCAAATGCTTAACAATTGCCTGCTTGTGGTATTGACTAACATCCTATACTTTTATGTCTATATTACTTACATCATAATGATGGGTTCTAACCAAAAGCATTAACATTTCCCTCTTTGTTTCATGACTATTCAGGATGGCAGACAAACCTCTTACTGGTTTCATTGTTTAACAATGCATATACATTTAAACAAATTACAACATGTCCATTGACGATATGCATCAATAAATGGACTTTTTTTTTGTTTTGACAAGTTACCTTGGTGCAACATATTTTTCAAAATCTCGGTATCTGTGACAAATTAACATACATGTCATGGATGTGTATTTGAATTTGTCCGTATGGACATTAGGACCTGCTCCTGACTGGTCTTATTTTTTTTTCCATACTAAGAAACGTGTCGCAGAATGTTTCTAAATTTGTTCTGACAATACTACTACACTAAGAAGTATCAGTGGCCCCGCCTCCTCCACTGCCACCACCGGGCCCTGGCCTCCTCCACCGCAAGCTGCTCGCTGTCACTGACTCAGCAGCGGCTGTGAGGAGAAACGCACAAATCAATAACAGGTTTCAGTGATCTGGATAGTGGTGCGTCACAGCCACCAGTGACAGCCAGCAGCCTGCGATGCCATAGCGACCCACAAGGCATCAGGGGGACCCCTTTGTTCCTCGTCCTGGCTGGGCCCCCCTGTCCCCCACTGATGGCTTTTTTTGTGGGTTCAGATGAGCTCAGGTTCAGTCCAAACCTCAGCTCATGCCTAGTCTTAAGGCTTTTGTGAATTTCCCTGGTTGAGTTCATGCCACTGTTGATGTAGTACCTCTTCCAAGAGTACATGGAAATATTATAGAGAATAGGAATGCACTCCAAGTGTCACTGTTATTTGCTTTTCATTGTCAACATGAATGGTCCCATCAATGACCCCACCTCAATAATGAACTTCTTTGTCTTCTAAGAAATCCTCCTATTCTTTCTATTGCTCACTGATCTCCTGCATTGTGGATTAAAGTCTTCTACAAAACGGTATGTGTAGGTTTCTAATAGCAGTGTCTCTCTTAAAGTGTAGATCAAGATGAAAGCAAGATCTTGCATGCAGAAAGGGTAAAATCCTAAAATATCTTTAAACTTATACTCTTATCTAGGCTTCCAGAATGTAAACAACCATGTATTGTTCTCTGCCCCCTGTGAGTATAAGCGCTGCTGCACTCATACAAGAAAGCCAAGGTGTCGCCTTTCCTCCCCTCCCCTTGTCCATTCACAAAATGCCTGGAGGGGCAGATAATTAACACCATGGCTTCCAAATATGAGAACTGCAGCCATCAGCAGTCCTTGTTTAAGCACTTCCTATTATGGGGTGACAACGCTTTGTTCTTGAGTCACATTTGCTCTCCTGCTCTTGCTTTTGTCAACACCATGAAACCCGCTCAGAGCAACAACATGCAGCCACTACTGGAGTACATGAAATTAAACAGAAAGCGGCCCAAAGAGAGTGGATCCAATGCCAGCCATGGCCATTATCATACATTCCCATGTGTTCTACATGTAAATAAAATGTCGGTTTTGCATGGACCATTAAACTGAGATTTTAGCTTAAAGTGTTCTCCTAAAACATAGAACATGATAAAGGAACTAAATGATACCAAAAAGGTATGCTATGCAATTTCCACAAATTATGTTTTTAGCAAAGACTCATGGTAAGAATCTATGAAACAAACAGAGACTTAAAGCAGAACTATTGGCAAATAAAATCTTAACCCTTGCAGTGGAGTTACCCCTGCACTGCAAGGGTTAAGTTCTCATTGTGTCTAGGGAGCTAAAATAACACAGTTATACTCACCCGAACCACAATGCCGGCTGGCTTCTACACTTCTCCCTACAGTCAGTGTCCTCCTCTGCTCCAGTCAGGGTATGTCCCTTTATGTCCACACATTCGATACACTGTATAGAATGTGATGGCTCAATGGACCTGGAGCGCAGGGGAAGCGAGGCTAAAGGGACCGGTCTAGGAGCCAGCCAGGATTGCAGTTCTGGTGAGTATAACTTGTTGTGTTACCACCCTAGACGAAAAAAAAACACTTAACCCTTGCTGTGCGGAAGTGGACCCACTGCAAGGGTTAAGATTTTATTTGCCCGGAGTTTTGCTTTAATAACTGTCAAGCTGTGTACTTTATTGAAAAAAACACAGTATTGCTAGTTGCTGTTATTAACTCACAATTTTTTTATAAAAAATGTTCAGTTGTGTTATAAAATAATATGCTAATTGCAAAAACTTGTGAATTTTAGAAAAGAATAGAAATGTATACAGTCACGGGAATTAAATGGTTTTGTGGCGTACTCTAATTTTATAAATACCCCTCCTATTGTTTTTATAAGGATTCAATTAGTAAATTTTTGAAATTTATTTTTTATTGAGCAATTCAACACTTTCACTGCGTACAACATTTTTTATTTGTTAAAATGCAAACCTCGCTCAATAAGCAGTTACAGTACATTGTAGTTTTGTGTAACATACATGAGCCACAGCCTCAGAACAAAAAAAAAAAACCCAAAGCCTTTATTTAATAGTCACTTCCAACTAATCAAAAATAACAGAGGCCAAGGGGCCATAAAACTGTATAACTGATATGTAATGATTTCCAGGACTGCTTTCCGCTACATGGAGGTTATTTTTCATCCAGCCAGAGCGGCTTTAATCTAGGCAATGTAGGAGCCCCCTAAATAGATGAAAGCGGAATCAAATTTAAACAAATGGAATACCTACATGTTAAAAGTCCACACAGATTTGTATTTTGTCAAGCAGTACAATTGATTTAAATATTGTGCTGTAAATCCACTTCAGTTTAAAAGACACAGAGAAAAAAAAAATTCTAGCTGTAAATGAGAGGCCATAGCACAGAAGATCAGGGATTTTATCAAAGGAGGCCACGTTTTATTCTTGGTTTTTTGTTTGCTTGCTTGTTTTGTTTATTGGGTATTTTTGAAGGGGTATTGTAGAACTTTAATGTTGCAGAATGTATTTTTTTTAAACTGACCCTAGATTTCCCTACCTTATGACTTAAAGGAGAATAAGATGTATTATTAAGATGTATTAATAAGATGTATTATTAGGGCTTTTCCCCAAAAGTTCTCCTTAGGGTAACGGGAGGACACAAACTAGCGTACTAGCGTACAGATCGCGGTATACCGAGACGCTGCAGCTGAAGCGGATCCCGACAATTATGTCTTGATCCGCCCAGCTGCGTGAGTGACAGCTGGCTCTGCCTACTTAGAGGCAGAGCCAGCTGTACCCGCCCCCTCCCCCATCCGTTCCGCCAGTCAGCGCTGGAGGATCGGAGCGGGGAATCCAGTCCCATCCCTGTCACGGCTCTCTCAAATGCCGGTATGTGTTCGCTCACTTACCAATCTACTGAGCCGACCTGTGACAGTTTCATTGTCACAGGTCGGCTAGAACTATGAGGATGAGTGAAAAGCACTCACCTCATAGTTCTCCTTTAAGTCATTCTACTATGAAGTTCACAAATGTATGAATGGAACAGTGGGGTGATGAATGAATGAATGAATTAATGGATTATTAAACCAAGTGATGTCAAGCAGCACTGGGCCAAAAAAATTTTTTATCAGAGGTACTAGTTCTTCTGAGTGAAGTATAACGTGAATGTCGCTCCTCTAACAGACTGGCGCTGGGTCTTTTGCATAACTGTATGATGGGACCTGAACATTCTGTATGATATGTATTTGTCTGTATAGCTTTTTACTATTTTTTTTTTTGGTGGCATAATGATGTCACAGTGATGTCAGAGGGGTTTTCTGCACTGGGTATTCACATGTGTATATATCTGCGCAGAGATTTTTTTAATAATGACGTGCTGAGGAATTTTAAAAAATATCTCCATCCATTGCTGTCCCTACTAGCACCACCTTACCTACTCTGATCATAACACTGTACGGTATGCTGCTGGCATTTGAATCACATGAAGTTTAAAGTTAACATAGGGTATGCCTTATAGAGTAATATTGCTTATGAATTGTCAGCACAATATTGAGTACCAGTCCAGGCTATCCAGTGATACTTCTGAAAAGTTCAAGGGGAATCCCTACCTTTTACAGTAAGTGGAGAATAACAGTTTTAAGTTTATTAAAATAATACATCTTATACAAAACATGCCCCACTAGAGGATCTCATCTCAAAAATATAAGTAAACTCTCTGAATATAGATGGCAATGTATAAGCGCACAGATTTGTAGAAGTACTTTAGATACAATTACTACATATCAACAAATACTATAAAACAATATATAATATTAATGCTAAACAACACTTTACTAATGTATGTCCTCAGCATCATCAGTATCTCAACCACATATCAGTTTTTAGCATTTAGGGTTAAAGCTAGCTAATATGTCATTAGGTGCCACAGCCGCAACATAGAGTGTGTTGTTAGGTAAGCTATTTCACCTTCCTTTGATCATCCCCTTTAATATCTAAAATGTTATGTTTGGTATCACTCAGGGTCTATTTCATCTATGTAAAGTTACCCATTGAACATTACTTGATGATCACATAATCAAACCTTGATGATACTGAATAAGTTGCTTACGTTACAGTTTTCTCCCACAATCCAAAACCATACAATTTGCTTAAAGGAAACCTGCAATGAGAGAAATATGTAGGTTGCCATTGCTGATCTCTTGTTCTGAAAATGTCAGTTGCCTCGGTGCCATGCTGATGCGTTGCTACAGTATTGTACGACTCACTGAAACAGAAATAAGGAATTCTGAATTTTCTTTGCCTTTTTTGCATGCATGCTTGGGTCTGTGACTCTGAAGTATTTAAGCCAGACACGGAAAGACAACTAGCATTTTGAGAAGGTTGTCAGCAATTGTAGTCAGTGGCGTAACAATCACCATAGCGACCCAGGCGGTCGCTATGGGGCCCGGGGCACAGTGGGGCCCGGCCAGATGCCGTGCGGGCCGCCTGGGTCGCTATGGGATCTTCTGCTGCTGGTTTTCACTGGCATCTGAAGACGAACATGGCACTGTTCAGATCATCTGTGCAGCGTTACGTTCGTCTCCACAGTCAATGAGAGCCAGCAGCAGCGGGGGAGCAGGCTGGACCCGGTGTTCTATCAACGTCGCGAGCCTCTGACGTCACCGGCAGTGGAGGAGGCGGCGGGCCATGCCCCTGATTGTAGTCCTTACATTTCTCTACTAACAAGTGTACTCTAAATGGTTTTCTGCACAACCTAACTGTAGATAATGTAGGTGAGAGTAAATTGTGGGCTCATCTGCAGCAAGGACAGATGTAAACAGTTTTATATCATCTGTAAAGTGCAGTTCAATATAACTATTCTGTTTAAACGTGGCAAGTCATAACTTCTTCAGATAATGGCACGGGTCTTTAACCCTTTCGCTGCCAAGGACGTACGTCGTACGGAGCTACAAAAGTGCTTCCAGCTGGCCAGCTCAGTACGTCGTACGGACCTGGCATTTAAATCCTTGGCTGGCCAACTATGAGGGGAAATCAGATACCAACAAGATTAGACTTTTCATCCATAAGCCTAATATATTCTTAAACATATTAGAGGCTCCGGGATGCTTTCTGTGCATGTATGGTTGTAGGCTTTTTCTTTGTATGCATGTCTATTAAAGATTGTATGGTGTTCAGATCATTAGTGTCATCTTGTATCTATGGACAGTATAATGCAAGACAAATTATCAGAGTTTTCAGAGATTTGCAATCAGTAATTTAGACTCAGCCTCAATGAAACAATAAGTAGATTCTATTTAATCATTCCCCCAGGGACAGCATGTAAATAAGCTGCTCACATTTGAGGGAATAGATTTGTGCATTTTTACGCGGAAGTCTATTACCTCAACTAGATGTAGTATATTAGTAATTAAAAGGCAATCAATGAATTAGCTGCCGAATAGATCACTAAACAACAAACCTACTTGCGTCCTGAAACATTGCTTGTATTCTGTCCATCAAGTATATGTGTCCTAAAAGACACTTAAGAGTCAAACAAAAAAATGTATTCTTGAATTCTTAGAAATGTTTTATTCTTGAAATTAGCATTTTAACATCATCAATTTAAGAGTTTAATAAAGGTTTTATGCACTCAAAAGAGAAAGTAATAAACTTTTTCTCATTGACGATTAGGTCTGGACTCTGGATCTGTTCCCTTTTTGCCTACCCTCCCTACCCCCCTAACCTATCCTAATGTGCCCCCCCCAAGAGCTTGCTTTCCTCTGGCTACATTCTCATTCCTGTTGCTGCCTGCAGTTGTGGAAGGTCAGCCTGTTCTATTTGCTATTATCTCACCGTCCTTATAAACTGTCACCAACAACGTCTTACCCCATTCTCACCGCATCCATCTGCATTAACAGAAACATGTATGCTTAGCAGAGCTTATCATACAATTTATAGAGTTCTGTAGCATTCGAAAGACTGTTTAGCCCCACTGTATCCACATTATGCCTGCTTGTCTAATAATTCTCTAAAGGTTACGGTCAGCCTTAGGTTGCATGCTCATTTGATGCAAAAATACCAATTAAGGCTTCATTCACACTAGCACTACCGCACAGCGCACAGTGCATTGTAGCGCTTACCTTTGTTTGTTTTTCCTAACATTATTGAAATGTCACAAAGTGATATTTCATTCAGTTGTATTCACGCAAGCATGTTGTGATGCAGTGTACTGGGTCGCAACATGCTTTGGTGAAAAAAGAACTGCATGTAGTACTTCCTTTCAGTTCACACTACTGCAACACTGTGCTGTGAACTGACTTCATAGTGAACAAGAACATTTGCCCTGTCTATGCATTAAGATTGTGTTGGGCAAGGCAGCCAAGCACAAACCCAATGCCTTTGTTATGGACAGGCCCTTATAGTTTAGCAGATTAGCACTGAGGCCCCATTCACACCAAATCTGATTTTCAACAGATGTCAACGGAAGGTAACCCAAAAAATGTATGGATGTGAATGGGACCAGTTTACATTGCTTTGTTGCGTTGCAGTGCTCCGAAAAACAAGTAGAGCATGCTCTGCTTTTTTTCAGTGGAACATAATGCAACGCATCAAAAACAGAAGTCAACTGTTTGACAACAGAAGTTAACTTACGTTTTCGTTCTGATTTTGGTGTGAATGGGCCCTAAAAGTTCTGCAATGTGGCTAATGTGTAGCAAATTGCAACTTTTCTTCCATTATTCTAAAATGCATTTATGACTGCAAACATGTATATTTATCTTTTGCTGAGTGAGCAACATTTGAAGTTTGCTGTGGTGGTTATATACTGTATTTAAAAAAAAAAAAATTGGAATCCAACTATAAGAGACAAGATTGGAAAGGTGCCTTCAGTGCCATGTCTGAGAATTGCGTTAAATGCTATTGACAACTTTCAGTAGTGTTTAACAAGCATCTTCCCTTGCTCTGTCATAGTTTATCTTTGGAATACTTTAAAAGCTTCAAGTCACAGCACAAGTCCAATTTCTATTAAGATATGTCAAGTCTTGCTAGCGTAAGAGATGCTGTACTAAAATGCTTCCGGCAGCGTCTTACAAAAAAGACCTACACACTTATCTGAATGAATGCTTGCAGACTTAATATGCTGTTATATAACACATTACATAAAGAGTGCTAATTCATATGTATAGTAACCTATAGTAACTGATAAGGATCCATTATGTCCTGGTCTAAAGGAATTCTGGTTGTCTGCACTTAGCAATTAGCAGCCTTTTTATAGAAATGCATAGTTGGCCTTATAAAGCCAATGGTGTTAAAAGAGCTCAGCACCAAAAATGTAATCAAATCTATGCAGATCTTTTCAGCGAATCGACTTCTGCTGCCCATTTGTTTGGTTTTACATCAGTAAATGACGATAACAATTTCTGCAACCTAGAATTTCTCTTTCCAGCAGCATTCTGTTTTAAATTAGAAGACTGATCCCTAGGACCATAATCTAATTTCCCATACCTGATTTTGCAATGTAAAACCTTGCTCTCTGTGGAAATCCTTAAAACCAGGCAAAAACAATTAGACGTTAAAATAAACTTGGCATTAAGGAAGCCGATCCAAGTATAGTAACCTTATTTATTCAACATCCCTTTTTTTTCCAAATTGCTTTGCTAAACAGCCTGTATTAATTGTTCACGACCTACACCACATGCTTCAATGAAAATAAATTACTTTATTTCCCTCACACTAGCAGTGACAGTGTAACTTAATTTCATTAGCTCGAATCTGTTGAGAGTATTCAGATTTCCATAGCAGGACGCACTTGAAATGAAAAGATGCTTTCGATTCTCAATTAACAGAATCATTTCCTTTCAACTGAAATGAATGTTATTGAAACCAATTAGCATGGACTGGAAAATCTCTCATTAATGAGGGGAGTGTGGGTGAGTAAACAGCAATGAAAAGATGAAATTAGAGGAGAGCCTCTTCTTGTTGGGCTGAATAATTACATGCTTAGTTGCCTAATTGTCTGGTGAAAGGCATAGCAGTGGTAGCAGCAGATTGCTGTGTTCATTAGGCAGCAAAAGGCCACCTGCTGCTGTGGCTCGTTCTCCTGCAGTCTATATACACGTGTCTGTCCCTGGGGGTTCATATTTGGACACAAGACTAACTGTGAAAAGCAAATGAGCTTGCCAATATGCTGCAATATTGTGTCCTTTATGCCAAAATACAGACGCTTAATGTGTCACATGCAATGAATAAAACTAACAAGGAAAATGAAGTCAACAAGAAAAAGAAGGAAACTGATTTTCTTTTCAATTCTGGGGTGAAACCGTGTGGAGTTCTTGGTCACTTTATACAGATGTTGCTTATGGCCCCGTCTGCTCGGGATCACAAAAGACAAAAAGACAAATTACAACGGATAGGGCATGTACACACATGTACTGTATGCAGAAGCTTGTCCAGCACTTGCGGCTTTGTCACCATGTCTTTCCAAGGTGGGGGAACCACCAGGGGCCAATCCAGATGATCCAGACTTCAACATCAAACATAAGAAAACAATGTAGTGTACACACATTTTGACATTACAGAACACTGTAGAAATCTAGTATGTAGCTGAGCAGTTCTATGTATTGAGTCATTTAACACAACACATTTTTTGTGTCCCAACAGAATAGAATGCTGAGAAGCAGTTAGGAAAACCACTGGTAAAGCCTGTGTAGACAGGGGGCCTGAAAGTGTCACTAAACTCTGAAGTTAAATCTTACAAATGCTTTCAAGTACCTTAACTATTAACAAAAATGTATCTTATTTGTGTATCACTCGTCTGTAGATCCTCAAATCATCTCTGAATTAGTGCTGACCCTGTCCTTCCATCTGGAGGGTGGCTACTTTTGTTCCCCATGGTCCCTGTGTGTGTTGTAAAGTAGCCACCACTCTAAGCTCACTCCTTGCTCTGCTCCCCACTCTCCATCCTGAACTACCTTGCTGTGGTCCCGAGTCCCCCAGAAGAGCACCAGAAGCAGGGCCTAATGTAGAAAAAACTACTTGCCTAGCGCCCATAACTGCATGCCCTAGGAATTCCACAACCCTGCCGGCCCTCTACTCCCTGCCACCCGAGGCTGGGCCTCGGTGGCCTTGTGGGAAATCTGGCCCTGACCGTGGGACATCGAGGAGTCTGCGTTGGATCAGAGACCAGCACCAGTGCTGGAGGCACTGTCGTAAATGAGTGGAAGGAAGAAGATGATCACAGCAAGAGGCATCAAATAAGAAAATGTTGACTTTAATGTCACTATAAGATACTTGAATGCATTTTAAAGTTTTAACTTCTGAGTTTAGTGCCACTTTAAGTTGCCTGTAGACCATTCCCATGATACCCGTGTGGACTGAATAAATGTAGGTGCTTGGAGCACTTCAAATATCACAAGAGACACCCTTGAGAAATCACAAATAAAAATAATGATAATAATTTAAAAAATTGGAAATGTCTGATTGTAACTTAGTTTATTGTTAACTTTTTCCTTAAATTACTGAAAATTTGCCACATACTGAAAGATTTATGGCAATTCTTACAGTTTTTGGCATTTCATGGTGCCTGTTAGCACTTGTTTCCTAGCCCTTATAAGACCCAATGATTATCTTGATCATCTCTCAAATCTTCTACAACAACTGTGAAAAATACAATATCCAGAACAAGAGCTCAGGAAAGGTTTTTTTAATAACAGTAAAATGAAAACACATACAATGGAGTGTTCCAAAATCGGAAACAAATGTTAAAATATTGGAATAGGGTGAAGCACTGCATATTTCCAATCTAGACTGCTGCAGCACTAAACATCAAAGCAGAGAGGCTCCTTTGCCTGAGTCCTTTGTGTTTTCAGGTTTTATATACACAGGCCATCACATGATAACAGAGAAGCTTTTGCACGGTCTACATGCTATATATTTTGTTTTATTAAAGTCTGGCTTTTCATTACTGTTATATTAGTTTAAGTGGCAGTATGATACATGTATATGAAGATGTCAATGGTAGGCTTTCTAGGTGACCATGTAGAACAGCTTCTGATTGTTCCACATGTAAATTATCCCTTTTTATCCAATATAAAGCGGTAGATGTTTTTCTTGTGTAATTGTTCTGCGCATAGTAATATTAATGTACAATTGTAACAGAATTGTTTGTTTTCTGTGCCAAAGGTTTTGTCTTGCTGTCCATCCAGTTCTGAGATTTACATGGGTCTACCAGACACCAGAGCCAAGTTGGTGGTTTTACTTTTTGGTTAGGCTGCATAACCTGCCCATCTCCCTGCTGCTGTACAGGGGATTACATGCATTTCATTTTAAGCCAGATTCAGACAGACACTTACTTCAAATATACTTATTTAAAAATAAAGGTAACGATTTTTATCAAATTTATAACAGCATTAATTGTTTTTTTTTATAAATCCCTAAAGCTTTTAAGATGGTATTAGTATCAAAACACCAGAAAGTAATAAATAAGAAGGATTTAGCATTACTACATGGATATCACAACAGAGCACATTAGAATATTAGAAATCCTGATTTGTGTATCACAGGAATGCCAGGGAGTGCTCTCCATTTTCTACCATATCATCTGCTTATGTCACTGACATAAGGGATTGTAACCTCAGTAGCACACAATTTTATTCTTGCTTCGCCATGTGAATACCAATAAGATGCACTGGAGAATAAAACATTGCAGTGGGAGACTCAATGACAGGATTCAATCTCTGTCATGGAACAGTTTCTAGAAGACAGTAGACTGCCAACAGAAAGGCTTTATGTGTACACCAAGCATGCTGGGATTTCTCATGTCAATGTTGCCATAAAACCATAACAGATTTAATTTTCATCTGCTTTGATATAACACACCATCTTCTTGGTGTAATCCCACCACAATTTAGAAAAGTCACTCTCTAGTCATACAGGTACATACAGCATTTAACTGATTCAGGGGACGGACAAAGACCTACTTGTTGACTATCCAGAATTTGTATCCCAGTGTTTATCTTATATATCTGGCTGCCATGCTAGCTAAATTCCTATAGCTGCCAGTATTATGTCTTCTAAATTATCCTGAATCCAATCCTTCAAAAATGCAGATCAATCGTTCTCTAGTTCCAAGCAGTGTTATCTATGGTCCTCAGAAAGAGGATACCTAGAAGGGAATCATGTGAGGATAGGCTACAGTCACACCTAAAAGCACCATGAAATCCTCAAGGTTCTGGCTACAAAAATATTATGAGATTCAGAATAAAAGCACAGGGAGAAGACACTCTAATTTTACTGGGGAAGCAGTAACTGTTTACTCATCGATATTCATAATTGCCTGATGTTGCCATTTAAAAGAGAACTATGGGGTAAGTGTTTTTCCCCATAGTTCTCTTTAGCTCCCCCAAAGCTCAGTATATCGCAAGCTATTGCCCGTGATATACTGAGAGCACCACAGCCGGGAGGGATCCGGACAATACTGTCGAGATCCACCCAGCTGCATTAGTGACAGTTGGCTCTGCCTATCTAGAGGCAGAGCCAGCTGTGCCCGACCCCTCCCCATTCGTTCCTCCGCTCAGCGCTGGAAGATTGAAGAGGGGAGGGGGGACTGACAGTCACTGCTCACTGCAGGGAGACGATCGGGAAGTGAGCGGATCGGTGGCATGTTTCTGCTTACTCTCCGATCGATAGAGCCGACCTGTGACAGCTTCTTTGTCACAGGTCAGCTCTAGCTATAAAAATGAGTGGATTGGTTCTCCTTTAATGTTAAATATAGATTGTGCATATAAATGCATATAATGCTGGACTTTATGGGCCCTCCTAGTGTTTCTATTGGTGATCTGGTGTACAGTTGCCCCCAAAGCACTTACTGACCCACCTGTGGCAGCCAAGTGACTGACATCCACTCTGACAATCTTTGCTTGCATGATGTATTAGCTTAGTGTCCAGGGAGAGAGTGATAGGATTTACAGCATACCCAAAACAGCAACTAGGATTTCAGGTCAAATAACTTCACTTCCTCTAATGGACCAATAGTGTGCCTTTAATCCAAGGCTGTCAATTCTCAATTGTGTGCTCAGCAATGGACTGGGCAAGCTTTGCAATGGGACTGGAAGGTGCCTCCCTTACAGTCATCTGTCTTCCAGGCTCTAATACAGGCTCTTTAGGACTTGGAACTTGGCTCTGGAACTGTTTCCTCCCCAGGCAGCAGACCTGAGAGGCAAAGGTTCTCTGAATTCTTCTCAACCTCCCCAGGTAGCAGGCCTAGAAGACTATGGCAGAATCCCACCCACAGGCATCCTTTTCAAGCAAAGACTGGAAGGCAAGGACCCTTCTAGAAGAGTTCCCTGAATATTTATCTCCTTCCTCAGCCAACATTACTGGCAATAAACCTCTCAGTGTTTGACCAGGGTGAAATAAATATTCATAACCCATAACATGTATCTTATTGCTCTATCTGTTTGAGAATACTCCAGAGCAACAGGCAGAAGTAAACAATGCCCTAGGATTCAGAAAAAAAAGCCAATGAATACAGAAAACAATCACAATCGGAGCTCAGGCTAGCTGCAGCCTAGCTGCCCACAGAATGTCAACCTAGCTGCCCAAAGAATTTTGAATAGGGCACTCCAGCTTATGGCAGGGTATCTACATAAATATATATATATATTATTTACATACTCTAAGGCTATTTATGTTTGTACATTTAGGATCCTGTTGTAAACCATGCTTAATGAAAACATGAAAGCAATCTTAGAACCTATAATTTTATTATTTTCTCTTGAATAATGGAATCAAATTCTACTTTTTCTCTTGCTTCCACAAATGACAAACTGTGCAACACTGTAAGGCAATACATGTCTGTAAGCATCTGCTTTGAAAGTGTATAGTTAAAGAGATGGAACAGGTCAATGTTTTCCAATGGCACCAAAATTCCCCAAACTGACCCAAAGGTTCAATGATCAATAAGGTCACAGCTGATAATTAAATTGAAGTTAGTCCAATCAATAATGGCATTAGAGCTTACTATGAGCTTACTACAAAACAGATATTCACTCAGGACTGTTGCATGAGCAATCTGAAACTTGGTGGTCTTGCTATCCAGTCTTTCACTCAGAACTATAAACATTTTAAAGCTGGACAAAGGAATCCGGCACACAGATCTTATGTCATATCCTATAATACTCAGGCTTGTCCAACAGTTTAGCTTGTATCATTTCATCGGAACTTTTGACATGAAAAGATCTAATGGTTAGGTTAGCCAAACTATGTAATTCTAGTTACCACATGTTGATCAAAAGTCAGCAATTTAGGCTCACTGCACACAATGGGTTGCTCGCTTGGGCCTACACAAATTGGTCACGCTTGGGCCTACACAAATTGGTCACTGTGAGCTACACAAAGGTGTAGCTCACAGTGACCAATCAGATTGCAGATCTATTTTATTTTTCTCATGCAAAGTAGTTAACAATTAGCTTTTAAGACATCGTAGGGAATATATGTTCTTTTTGTCTGTTGTTACTAATTCCTAAGTACAATAGACACAGCCTCTCTATGATATTCCAAATATACAGTTGAAAGCAAACCTGTGATTCTAATACAACCATTTAGATTTTCACTGGAAATATAAGCAAACTTCTGAATGGTTTTTATGAATGTTATTTTTGGAAAATAAGCCCTAGTGATGCAGTCAGAAATTTGTAACCAATATAACATCACCTTTAATTACCTGACTGTGAATTTCACATCTCTGCTGTATTTCCTACAGAATGAGGTCCTTTTCCTGACTGACACTTTTATTTTGTCTAATTTTAAACAGTGACCTTGTGCCATCTGGTTAACCCAAGGGGTAACAATTTCCCCTGAGAAGCCCAGATACTGAATTTGAATATATTTACATATTTAACTTAAATGAATGCCTTTTTTATATTTTTTTCCAGTGTTTTCTCATAAAATGTTTAGTCCATTTTAGAGCCCTGTTAAATGTTGACCATGCAGACCGTGGTTTTAATAAAAAGCCATTTGCACTCATAATTGTCAAGCGTTACTGTTTGCAGATATTTCTGATTACATTTATACTGACCAAGCTCATCTTTGTGTAATAGGGTTAAGTATGCAATATAACCCCAATCATTTTTTTCAGTTTTGCATATTCTGTATTCCTCTCATAGTTCAGTCTATGTGGGGCTTTAACTCCTGTAGTCTTCCATTCAATGTACTGGAGGTTGCTTTTAATTGGCAGATACAGTCTTCTAACATCATCCCCCCACCACCACCACATTGTCTGCACCTGACATTTTCAGATTTCAAGCCAACTAGCACACAACGGATTTTGTGCTAGACAGCTTAATTCTGACTATATCACAGAATGATGCTTTAATTTGGGATTAGCTGGGGTCAAAAGAAACAGCAGAAAAATTCTACAGGAAATAATTGACAAGGGTTGATTAAGAAAGCATCTCCAAAATACAGTTTTGATTTAAAGGATTTAGCTCAAGGCTAAGTTACTATAAACATGAATTAGCAACAGCCATAAACCAGATTTTCTACTATGCTAAACATGAATTAGCAGTTTGCATTATTTGTGTTATCTGTTGTTGTATAATATACAAATTAGCAAGATCACATTAGTGTCACATGTGTCTGTAAACAGGGGGCAACCATCCAGACGCCAGGAGCGGGGGGTGATGTTACAGGGGTGTACCTCTGTCCGGTGTCCCCGCCCAGCTCACTGACATCACTGGTTGCCAATAGCTGGGCGGGACACTGGCCAGAGCATCCCAGGAGCTCTTAGCAACCTAGGATGCTGTAGCCAGAAAGGAACACACACACCTGCCCCACCACATGGCCTAATGAGATGCTGCCTGAGGCAACCTTCTCAGGCTGCTTCATTATGGGGACGGCCCTGTCTGTAAAGACTCCTTCTGTTTATTGACTTAGACCATTGGTTCTGGGTGAGACTGGAATAAAATGAGAACATTTCAAACACAAATAAGACACCCAAACAAAGGTCATCAAAGAGGCCTCACTGCAGTTAGCCAGTCACCGAAAGCAGTAATGCAATGGATAATATAATTTGTTCTATATTAACTACAGTATATGAGTCTATATTAGTTCCATGTAAGTCTTTTCCTGGATGCAAGGGGGAAGACAAAATTATCTGTAGGAGAGACCTGCAGGACTGCAAAATGTTTGCATTGTGTCCCCCACCACCGACCAGTTATAAATATATATTTTTTCAAACATTATAAAGATTTAGATTCTCCCCATGGTAGTGGTGTTGGGGGGTTCCCTCCTTTCAGTAATAACGTACAGTTTATGGCTCTCATAGCAGCACATGCCCAGGTCTGCCCTATAGGAACACTGGGAGTGATATACTTCAGAAGTCTGCAGCAGAACACAGCCGATGAGGACTGTCTGGGGAATCAAATATTCATACTCATCTATCACCCCCTGTGTTCCTATAGGGCAGACCTGGGCATTTTATGGCCCGCATGCCATATCTGGCCCTTTGCCTGTGCCTTCCTGGCCAACAGCCCGGACATGGGCTGACTGCTGACCTGCGCTCGTTCCTGAGTGACTTACTGAATCGTGGGCCCTTGATTGTTAGCGGGCAGCGGTGAGTCAGGAAGCTCACAGGGAGGAGAGGAGCAGAGGCAAGTTCTCAGCGTGCGCGGCTTGTGTGGCTTAAGCAGCGTGCGGCGTGCGGCTCGTGTGTGGAGCCGCGAACAGGCAATTAAATTTATAGCCGACTAATCGACGATGGAAAACGTTGACAATGTTTTATATCATAGTGATGCATTGATTGGTACAACAAAATGGTTATTGGGCTGCCAATGTGCAAAGTACACTTATTCTTTTTCTGCCTTTCTCATCCTTACTGCTATGCAAGCGTCATCTCCTTGCTAATCAGTGGGGATTCCAAGGAGTATCCTCTGTCCTTACCTCCTGCAGGATAAAGAAGTTCTAGTAAAGTGCCACTACCAATTGTTAGACAGAAGTCAGCAGCAGCCAGGACAGATTGTAAGTTCTGCTTCAGCATGCCTGCGAGAAGGATTTAATAGAGACACTACCTGTCTAGATTGCTCTACTATTAAACATGGTTCTAGATTAATGATTTGGCTTTTAAACATAGAACCATGGAAGAGTGATGGCAGAAAAAAACCAAGTGGTCCATTGAGTCTGCCCATTTTTTTTTTTTTAATCTTTATGACTGAGTATAGATCTGTGTTTGTCCCAAGCATTTTCAATTCACTTACTGTTGACTTACTGTTTAGACTCATTAACTCTGCTGGAAGTCTGTTCCAAAATCAACTGTTTAACCACTTGTCGTCCGCCCGTTGTAAATAAACGGATGGACGGCAAGCCCCTATCAGTGGGGCACCGTAAATATACAGCTATTTTTTTCTGCTCGAGTAGAACACACTGACACGTGTAAACATACATGAACGGCAGTTACACATACACGCGATCAGCGGCTCTACAGCCATTAAAGAATAATTCCATCATTGGTCCTTAAGGGGTTACTCATTCCCATAATGTATTTACAGGTTTCAATCATGTGCCCCCTTTCCCTTTTTTTCCTTGAGACTGTACATATTCGGCAGCATTTACTAAAGGCTATGTGCCACTTTTCTGGCGGCATGGACCTTTAAAAGGTCCTGCTCCATAGTTTAAAAAAAGGCAGATTAAAAAACTGGCAGTAATTAGGACCAACTTTAATCTGGCATACAGAGAGGTGACAATGCTCAGAGTGGAGACTGTATATGCTGTGAAGCTGTACTGTCACAAATGTGACAGCTTCCAGCTCATAGTTCATTGGTTGCTAGGACACCGGGCCACTACCATCCTAGCAATCAATTATGCATTCCCTCATTCAGCTATTGGGTGCCCCCAGAATGCTACCATACACAACTACAAAGGTCCCACAAAGACTGATGAGATGGATAACTGATATATAATAATAAATATTGGCATATGGGCATGTAAAAAAGTAATGGATTTAATGACATTTGATAATTGGTGTTTTTAAAAGTTTCATACCAGACTGAGTTTTCTTATCATTTTTTTTTGTTTTCAGAAGTACATGTGCCATCTTCTTTATATCACACACTTTCATTTGCTATAAAATGCCAATGGAATCTTTCTTATTGAGGTCAATTCACAAAGATTTTCATTCTTATACATCTTAGTGAACTGACACTAGTGAAACATTTCTATATGTATGACTATTACATTTTTAGAGAAATATGTATGTTAGAGAATGTGGCCCTTGAATGTAACACTTCTTCATAGGAATTTTCAGCAAAAGGTGAGGTACACTTTATATCACATTAAAAAGCCATTGTTTCCAAAACAAATATTATGGGTGATCCTGGAAAGAAACTACCTGGCATTATTTTATGTGCCCTGCTTTCCTGTGCTCTGTGTGCTTGAATTCCTGGGTCCCGCTGTCATAGTTCAATATTTACTTATACCCAAAGTGGACAGGAGTAAGGAATAATGCCATGGAAATCTTGCTACTGGAGTAACCACAACATAAAATCCCCAAAAAGGGACTGACTCAGCCCACAAAGCTCTACCACTAGCTAACTAAATTATCACCCTTGTGTTGATTTGTTGCTTTAACTTTGTCCTTTACATGATCATGTTTACCTAGTGTAATCAAAATTGAAACATACTCAAAATATGTTAAACAGTCTATAAACACAAGGGCGATATTTTAGTTATAGGTAGAGCTTGGTGAACACCGTAATCCCCTGGCTACTTATGTTCAGGACACACCAATAACAAGATTTCCCAGCCATATAGTGTATATGGCCAAAAGTTTCCAGACACCTGACCACCATCACGTTCAGAAGGTTTTGGAGTTTGTCTATTAGAATTAATGCCTATTCACCCATAAGAGTATTTGTGAGGTCAGAAACTAATGTTGGATGACAAAACCTTGTAATGATGGTGAAGTCTGAAAAGCCCCAAACTGTGTCAGTAGAATAGATAAATGGGGATGAACGCAATGCTACCCTCATTTTCTCCAAAACTCAAAACTCAGTAACAAAACAATTAAAATCTTTTGTCTGTGCTTAAGCGTCAAAACATGTGGCAGTGACTATCCTGTGTGTGTGTGTGTGTGTGTGTGTAAATGGTTAACTGCTCAGTTGGGCCACCCCAGTGGCAGCTACCTTCAGACTGCTGTCTAGATTGTTGTCCAGTGACTGGAAAATCTCTTTGCTGAGGCAGAGAGTGTGTACATCACAGACCTGGCTCGCAATCTGCATTCCCATCCCAAACGTGTTCTTTAGAGTTGAGGTCAGGGCTCTGTACAGGCCACAAGAGTTTTTCCATAGCAAACTCATCAAACTATGTCTTTATGGACCTGGCTTTGTGCACAGGGGCACGCTGGAACAGAAAAGGGTCTTCCCTAAGCCGTTGCTACAAAGTTGGAAGCTCATCGTTTTTTAAAATGTCATTGTATATTGTGGCATGAACAGTGCCCTTCAGTAGAAACAACTGAACTCATTAATTTGGAGGAACGCCCACATGGGATGGTACACGCCATGTGTCTAAATAAATAACTATAGATATAAATAAATACACAACAAACAATCAAAATTATATTGGCTGAAATGACCACAGTGCTTTATTAAGGGGTGACCTAAATTTAATTATGACAAACACAAATTAATTTTAAAATAAACAATTAAAACATTTAATAAGCCTAGCTAGGCAGCTCGGGTTTAAAACACACCAAAGCCAAATTCAGATTGACCTTTATCTTATCCATCCAGATCATTACCAGATGATATTTCCCCCTTAAAAAGCCCCCGACAAATACATGCAGGAGGGAGGGAGTGCTCCAATAATGCGGAAGCTCTCTTGTTGTTCGCTCCAATGGAATGCCAAACTGACAGCTTCTTGTGGCTATACTGATGACAGGCATGAGGATTTCAGGAGGTAACAGTTTATTGGCTAATATCACATCACTAAGCAATCATCATCACTCTATCTGATAGAAACTGCAAACAATGAAAGAGACCCTGTACCATCCTAGGTGGTCCCTCACTAATCGTTGCTTTCTCTATCATACTTTTGGCCATATTGTGTAGCTGTAATGATCAGTGGTCAACAAATGTTTGGCCATATAATCTAAATTAAAGCTTGTACACAGCTCTTTAACATTGAACCCTGTTGTTAGCGCAAATACAGGACTTTTATAAATTAAGATTATCAGTGTTCATACCATCTAAAGATTATTACTCTAAGCTAAAGCTAAATGCATATGTGTTACTAGAATGTTCTGGGAAAAATACCAACTTAATTAACTGCAATGTTGTTGCCATGTTGGATTCATTCAGCCATACTGCAACAGCATACTATTCTCATGTTGGAATGATTCAGCCATACTGCAGCAGCATGATATTTTAATGTTTAAAGTTAATGTAATAAGATCAAAGTTTAAAACAGTGGAATGCTCAGTGATGTTACCTAGATAAGGGGAATGAACTGTGAGATGTCTACTCAGCTAATCCAACACACTGATTTGATAAAATATTCCATGAAAACAACAGCACACTCTAACAAGATAATTCCAGCATCTTTTTTGAGTAACCTAAAATCAGAAAGAGTTTCAAAGAAACATAGACCTATTTTTACTTCTCAGAAAGTACTGTAAAGGCTGAGTTTAAAGCAGTCTGCTAGTTAAGCTGTAGAGTTATTCAGCGCCTTCTTGAATTTTGTGATAATTAAAGCTGAAGTCCGGGAAAAGATTTTTGCACATTTGCTGTGTAAAATGTAATCACCCCTAATGATGTGTGTACTTTGTGTGTATGCTGCTGCAAACTTCTGGAACTGAAACCTACAGTCCCAGCCCTGGTACACTGAATACAGTTAAGGACAGAGGGCCGCTTGCAACCCACCTCGTCCATTCAGAAAATGTCTTGTATTCTTTTCACAGGATTGCATTGCATTCTGTGAATAGAGGTTGAGTAGATGAACATTATGATCTCCCGTCGTCCGATCAGAAATCTCTCTGTATTGTTTTCTAAATGGACAAGGTGGAATGAGAGCGACCCACCGTCCTGTATGCAGTGTACCAGAACATTGACTGTTTAAAGAAGAACTCCCAGGAGATATTATATTAACCCTTGCAGCGGGGGTACGCCCGCACTGCAAGGGTTAACTGCTTGTTTGGTTCTAGGTGGTTAAAAAAAGTTATACTCACCCAAGCATTCCAACTGGCTTGTTCTTCTTCTCAGAACTATACTACTAACTATGTTCACATTGCTGTACTGACACATGCAGAATCAAAAACAAGAGGCTGAATCATAACCATGCTGAAACAACCAGAAACAGGCTTGCAGAGGCAGAAGTGGGTTTATGCTGACAGAGCCAGAAAAGGAACAGGTTAGTAAAAAGAGTTAACGCTAGTGAAATAATAGATCTTTTTAAAGCAAACCTGTGCTTTTCTCGATCAGGGCAAAGCAACAAGTTTGTTTTGCTTCCACTATTCCTGTTTAGCACTGGGAGCCAAATAAGTTGTCCTACATTTCCTGGTATGGAGGAGTATGTGACTTAAAGGAGAACTATTGGAAGAGTAAAATATACTCTTCTCAATAGTCTGAGCCGCTGTGGGACACTGCAGATTTCACGTACCGGCTCTATAGCTCGAGAAATGAGCGATCACAAATCACTGATTACTCAGCTAATGGTCTTCTTCTTGCACAGTGACTGTCAGTCACCCCTCCCTGCAGGAATTCCCTGCCCCCCCCCCCTCCCCTCTCTATGTTCCTCCAGCACTCAATGAAGAGACAGACAGGGGAGGGGGTAATCACAGCTGGCTCTGACTCTAGAGAGGCAGAGCCAGCTGTCAATCAGGCAGTGGGGTGTGTCCTGACAATATTGTTGGAATCTTACCCAGCTGCAGCGCGGCTCTGCGCTCTATATCGTAAAAAGTATATAATTGTGGTTTTTGTTTTGGAAACTCCATTCATTCCAAAATCGAATGTTAAATCAAAATTGAAATCAAACCAGATTTCGAACAACATTCATCACGTCCCTGATGGCATTATCGAACATTCCGACAAGATTTTTCATACGAACATTTGTGTAAAAATCTACCAGTATATACCCTACATTATGTTACATTGCTGAGTCAATCAGGGCTGTCAGACAGGGAGTTCATAGCTTTGCGTAAGCTATGATTCCAGCAACAAGCTTACACCGGGTTTTCCAATTGCTCCTGGCTAAAGAAAAGAAAAAAAGCGAGGAGTGTGTCTTTGGAGGTCTGCATAAAAGTAAACTTGTGACGTTACCCTGCATGGGCAAAGCACAGATTTCCTTTAAAGAACTTGCCACATACAAAATAAATATATTTGACCGAATAACTAACTAAATAAAAAAAGTTAATATCAATATAAGAGTTCATGTACATGAATTTTGTCTGAGCTGCTTTTCTTTCCCAAAAGTCAGCATGAAAACAAAACAATTCAAAGCAGCCAGAAGCAACTCCTTAAGCAACTACAAGGCAATTCACAGCAACTGAAAGAGTGTTAAAGAAAGAATACTGCATTTGACTGTTCTGAGTCTGAAGCTCGTCTACACAAGCCTTAAAACCAGCAGGGAAAAGTATTTGCTTATTGCTAGAAAACAGAGAATACATTAATTCATATATTCATGTGCCTCAGTGTGGTTAAACACAAATATAAGTCAATAGTACTCTTCTGTACCATTGTAGGAAATGTTGCAATTCAGATAGCTATGATGACGTTTTGGTGTGCTTTGACAAAGTGCACCCAAACTTCAACATGTAGCAGTTTAGATACCTTTTACATGAAGTTTAATGACACCTGGACACTGGACTCAAACTATACTTTAAAACCTTGCGTTCTTTTAGACCTTCAGTTTTTGGTGCTGAAGTATACATGCAGTTTAACTGTATATCCATTGTTCATTCCATCTACATAATGCCAAATATACATTGAAAGAATGCCATGCAGGGTACGCATTCTTGCTCCCTGCAAATTACCAGGTAGGCTACGTGTCCTTTATTTGCCTGCAATACACTCCAGCTGCCTAATCCATACCTGTTGGGGAAAAAAAAGAAGAGAGCGACATTGGAATGAATTGAGGAATTCTATACCCTCATGTGGAAGACATTATTTTATTCTACTTCATTAAAAACCCTTACAAATGTATTTTTACCAGTTATGCCTGAACAAATGTTAAACATTACAGAGCATGTACAGTAGCATGGATTTGGTGCTCTAGGGGAGTGGTACTAAACTAAACTCACAGAGGAGATAATTAGTGTACTTCGCTTCCACAGGTTACTAATTAGTACAGCTTTGCCCTGGGCCAGTATTAGGTACATTATAGATAGGTTGTGGGCCTTGAGGACCATTGTTAGTCTTTGTCCTACTTAGTAGGCATGCAATGATTTAAACAGATTGTGTACTGTAACAGTAGTAATAAAAAACCTTAGTAAAACAGTACATTCAAAACTAGTACAGAAGTTGGTGTAGTCTTGTGGGCTACATTATCTAGAGGCTTCACAGCACAGTTTTCTGGCTCTATTCTCATCTATTCTGAGATTTTGGAATTTTTTCCCCGCTTTGAGGTGTTGCCCCTCCTCCTGAATTTCCATATTATAACATAATTTGCATTCCAACAAGGCAAGTGGGACCCCTTTTAGTAATGCAACTCCCAAGAGATGAAAGAAACTGTTAGATGGCTTGGCTGCTCAGCATCTATAAAAGTTGAAATAATAGTTGGAGTGAAAAGGCTCATTAATGTCAATATATTTAATATATTTAGAAAAGCAAATTAGGAAACTGATCTTATTCACACTTTGGAAATACTTAATTAATAAATTAGATAAAATAGAAAATGTACAAATGAACAAAGTAAAAATGGTGGTGTAGCCATGGTAGCAAGTTTTCAGTTGTCAAAGTTAGTAAATAGAAGCAAAATTCAAACCAAGACCATGGACTTATGTATGTTTCATAATTAATAAGTCACAAATAAGAGCAAGCAAAACTGCCACAACATAGGAACTTTCTCCCTTATGTCATCAAGTAATTCAATTATTAAGTGTGGCTCACAGTATGCTTAATTCTTTGTGCAAATGTTTCAGTTGTACGATCACAGTATCACCCATATAAGGCTCTTATTAGGCAGTTTTTTGCATATAAATCTACTGCAGATAAACTTGTGGGAGCCACTGCAATCAGCATGATTCTACCTGACATGAATTTAAGTAGATCTTGTAAGAGCTAAACTGTTGGTTGAACTGTTGCTCTTGTTAACGTAACATATCTTAAGTTTATTTAAAGACTGGAAAAGAATCTCTCGAATGCTGTGTTTCTGGAATTGTGAAACGACAACCTGTAATGGCTTTCAGATGTTTTAGTGCTACTATAATGTCATTTCAGAGGTTTGACCATGGGCTTCCTCTGCACATCAGACATCACAATTATTTTTCTCAGGATAAAAGAAGAAAGTGCTGATTTTGTGGTGAAGGCCAAAACCAGCATCAAAGACCATGGAAATGATAACCAGAATGGGGAAATAAGCTGCAGACATGGCACATCATGATTAAACTGTCCATCTGGTCAGATCAGCTCCCAATGAAGCTTATAAAGTTTGACTATGTTTTATAGGCTCTACCCAATACTAGAAAACTACTTTTACAGGTTTTTCCAAACAGATTTCATTTAAAAAGAACTGAACTGAAGAAGAAATCAATTTTCACCTTTATTTTAGCAAGTAGTTATACATTATTCAAGTTGTATTTGCTATTTTGATAGACTAGGTCCACACTACTGGGGAATGCACACTATAATTTTAAAGGGTTAGTTCACCTTTCTTTTACAAAAAAATCCCCAAGGCTTTCCATCATCCTCAGCACATTGCATACCGCTGTTCAGTTGTTAAAAAAGCTGCCCCTTTCCTATTGCATACATGTAGATTCTGCACGGGTTGTCTGCAAAAACCCTCTAAGTGTTTGATTCCCCTCCATCCTGGCTAAACGGACGGAAGGAATGGACATTAGAAGTGCTCCCCCAACGGCCCATCTCCCATCTCATCCCATGCGCAGTGCACTCTCTCTCCCTCTAGCAGCAGAGGCTGACCTAGAGGGAAATACTCTCTCTGCTGAGATGTTGGTAGTAAACTGTTAACTTATTTGACCTTCTGCTTGTTTGATTTATGTTCATAAACTAAACACTAATAGCCATAACCAGACCTCAGTACAAAATTACAAACTCCTATTCACCTTCTTCTCTCCTGGACAGAGCATGTTTCCCTATGATCTTATGTTTGTACGTATGCAGCTAGCGGTTGAGAACAATTGCAAAACTTGATTACAGCAAGTTCTATTGAGAACGAATATAGGAAGCACAACACAAGAAAATGCCTTTCTCTGAGATCTCATGAGATTAAAGGTGAGATTTCCTAGCAATGCTCTGCTGATGTAACCTTCCCAGGATGTAATACTTGGGCACAATTACATAATTTGTTCCAATGTAAACCAGGAAGTGGAAAAAAGAAATTGTAAGTAAAATAAAAATATGTTTGTTTAGCTATTAAATGTAAACAAATTTCAGATCAGCTTGCAGAGTTGAATGCTGATGTGATGTCTAGTCAAAGGGGGTAAGGTCCACTTTAACCTGCTTCACAACCCTAAGTGCTCCCAACACTTAGCCTAGCCTTTAAAAGGTTGTAAGACTTAAAGCTGAACTCTAGGCAAACAGCTACAACAATTAAATAAATATAAGGGAGCTGTTATACCTGCCAAAGGATTTGTATTTCTGTAATCAATTTGCAATTTTGGAAATTTGCACTACTCTGCAGATTTTTTTTGCTGCAATTAAGTAACACTCATAAGTCTTATCCCTCCCCAGAATGTGACTGCACAAATAAAGAAGTGGCAAACTGATCAGTTCATCTCTCTGTCACTCTGCTCTCTCCTCTTATCAGCGAGCTTCTTGTTAGCACATAAGCATCACAGTACAACTGATTGTCTCGTTGTACTGCTTCTCCGTCTCCCAGTCTGAGTTCTGCTATACAGGGAAGAGCAAAATGCTGATAGGTCAAATTCAGGGGCTTACACTGCTTGCATACTTACACTGCTATAGATTTAAAAAAATAAATTATGAGTATTATTGAATACAGAGCTGCAATAATTTGTGTATTTTATATCTGCCTAGAGTTCAATTTTAAGTCCACCCAACAATTAGGGAATGAGGCCCTGACTGTACATACACTCTCTAACGGTAATCTATTTTATATATATTTTTATGTCAAGAAAATATTGAAGGGAGGACCAGTCTGGGATGTCTCTTGAGGTTTTGCGATCTATAGATAAATAGTAGATAGATAGATAGATAGATAGATAGATAGATAGATAGATAGATAGATAGATAGATAGATAGATAGATAGACCGACCATGTAGAGTACAGCAGGAAGCTGAATGCTTCAGAAAGTAAACAAGATGCAATAACATTCAAGCAACATCTAGCAGCTATCCTGAATACAAGCAAGAACATTATCTTGATCAGGACTTTTGCTCAGGATGAGAATCTCATAACTTGCTTCAACGAATGTCTCAAATTAGATGTTCTGCACAAATATTTCAATTAAAGTGTAGGGTCATCCACTCATTGTGACTGCTGTATGTACGCTAGATTCTGTACAAGATAAGTATTGCCTTCCTGCTCTTTGTACAAATGCTCATAGCATGGTTTTTTTCTGAGAGGCTATTAGATAATTATTGAGCGGTGTATTCAAGCAGGAAAAAGAGGAGCCATTTACTTTTCCTCTAAACACATCCTTTCTACTCTCTCCTCCCTGCTGCTGCAATCATTTCACTTTAAAATAAATGAAGTGGCCAACGTAAGCTCAGTGAAGTAGTTGCAAAACAGGAAACAAATTACCTTGCTGTTTACAAAATTACCAACTGCTTGCTCCTGCCATTATCTCATGGAAGATACTAATGACTTTACGCACATGCAATTAAAGCATTCAATCAGTTTAAAGGAAGCTCCAACACAGAGACTTCAGGCGGTGTTGTGGTTAACCAGGAATCCAAAACAAAATCTACCTACAGCAACAATTTACACTTGTGCATGTATGGGTCTGTGCAGCTTTGGCTTTTAAAGGGTCACTTTTAATTGATTGCTCCATAATTTAAACAGTTCATCTGTTATTAGAAATATTTTTGCTGCAGTGTTCAATAATCTAATTACACTAATTTTTATTAAGTGCTCACAGTTAATTCCCTAAAGTGATAGAACTAAACCGCAAAAAATAAAAGGCAGCTATCTTACCATTTATATAAACAGTAAAAGAACAATAAAATGATTAATATATGTAATATGAACACAAATGCATCTTTTATTACCATTAGTAGCCAGAAGATGATGATAACAAATTCCAAAGCTTTTAGTGTAAAGTAAACCACAGACACAATTACTTCAAAGTGATCATCTAATTGGAGGAGGTTTCTTCAAAATTCAGTGTGAAAACTTAATGCAATGAGTAGAATGCATCCTTTAAAAGGACACTATACTCAGGTTGCCGTTAAATATGCCAAGATATTTAACGGCAACCTACTGCCGTTAAATATCTTGGCATATTCCTATCCCCTAAACAGACTGACCTCTATCGCCTGAATTATGCTCCACTTCTTCACGCTACAGTCTCACGTCTTCAACAATGGAATGCCCTTCGACACTCCTGGCTTGGTAGGGTTGCGCTTTTTAAAATGGATATACTGCCTCGTTTTCTTTATCTGTTTCAAACCCTTCCGCTGGCCTTACCTGCCCCTTTTTTCCGACAATTGCGCGCGGCATTGCTTCGCTTCATCTGGGCAGGCAAATCATCAAGGCTGGCATATAGTGTATTGATTCGAGCTAAAGATGCGGGGGGCCTGGCCCTGCCTGACCTAAAGCTCTACTATTGCGCTACACTTCTCTCCCAGATTCTTGATAGACGATATCATGGCGCCCATAAATCTTGGGTCTCTTTAGAAGCGCTTATTTCTCCGGCACTCCCTTTCTCTATTCCTTGGATTTCTCCTGCTCATCGCTCTTTAGCCTCTTCTCTTCCTTTTAGTATCCCACCCCTTTTGAAGGTTTGGGACATATTAATTAAGACAACCCGTCTGTCCTCATTGGTGGGCCCCATGATACCTATAATGGGAAATCCTGAGTTCCCTCCTGGTTGTATTTCCTCTCGTTTCCTATGCTGGTCGGCCAAAGATCCGTCGCCGATAGTGGAGGCCCTCACAAAGACGGCCCTGAAACCTTTGAATGCTTTGCTAGCAAACTATCCAAATAACCCCGGCTCTTGGCTACTATATTTGGGGGGCCGGGCTGTTTTACATCGTCCGCTCTCCTGGTTCGAATCACTTTGTGGCCTTGAGGAAGCACCTTCTCATACCATCTCCCTGATATACCGCCAGTTGATTGCGGTAAAATCGCAGGAGTGCCCCCTGTATATATCCAGGTGGGAGAGGGACCTGGGCTCTGATCTTACTGACGAGGAAGTCCGTACATCGTTCCGGCTAACCTATAAGCTCTCCATTGCTTGTTCGGCTCAGGAAAAGGGCTATAAAATAATAACTCGCTGGTATCGATGCCCGGCCCGCTTACACAGGATATTCCCTGATAGGCCAGCACATTGCTGGCGATGTTTGACTGCAGAGGGCACGTACCTTCATACTTGGTGGAGCTGCCCGGTATTATTACCTTTCTGGTGCCGTGTTTTTGACATCTACAATCAAGTCATGGGAACGTCCTTGGTCCCATCCCCCAAAGTAGCCCTCTTGTCTGTATTGCCTGGCTCTTTGGCCTTGGTCAAGACAGACCTGCTTCGATTTTTTGTGGCCGCGGCTCGGACAATTATCCCTCGCCACTGGAACACCATGATACCCCCGACCGTGCGGGAGTGGATTGCTGAACTGTGCCTGATTATGCGCTATGAAGAGCTGACGGCCTCTTTGGGGGACTATCAATCGCAATGCACAACTTTATGGGCCCCTTGGGTTTTGTATGTGGATTCTGCGGCATTCCTCGCATTGTAAACCGCGAGAAACCCCTCTGTGGAAATATGACCTGCGATCTGTCTTTACTGTAATTAACGGATTCATAGCTTGGAATGTTCGGGCTACTGGGGTCCGAGGAGCCTTTCTTTCTGTCCTTTTTTTTCCCCCTTTTTGTTTTTAATTTTCTCTTTTTCTCTAATTTCCCAGTGAGTTTTTGCTCTAACATCTTGTCTTCTCCCCTTTTTTTTTTTCTTCTCCCCATATTGTCGTTTTTCGCCTTCTTCTTGTGCTCGTGTACGCTCGTGTATGTCTTCCCCTGCCGTATGTCTGTCTGAGTACTGTTTACCACTAGGGGATACAACATGGTCTTTTAACTCAACTCTTATAATACTAGTATGAGGCTTAATCTACAGGGGCCATGGCTGAAAACCGCTTTAGGAAACCCACCTATGGGCCCTATACTCTACGGCCCCCTAGGGGCATGTGAGTGTTCCTAATGCAATGTGTGACTCTTTAACCCCTTCGTGACTGACGACGTACAGTGTACGTCGCCAGCATCGGCGCTGTTTAAACAGACTCCCGGCGACTTTTGCCGCCGGGAGTCTGTTTAAACTTGTAGAGCCGACTGTCGGCTTTACAACAGAAGCGATCCTGGCGACTTACCTGTCGCCAGATCGCTTCTGCGTCCCGAAGAAGGGGCCGCCCCCCCGCCGGACACCCCCGCCGTGCTTCCCGGGCTCCGTTGCCCCTCCTACGGGCCCGGGACCGGCGATCTTTGTGTCCGCGGGGAGCTGGGGAGGAGGTCGACGAACTTCCGTTCATCGATCCCCTCCCCGTTCTATGGGACCGGGAGCGATGCAGATTGCATCACTTCCGGTCCCTGGGCTGTCAGTTCTGGGCTCCTGCAGCCCAGCTATAAGCTATTGAAGTGCGATCTGCACTTCAATAGCTTATTTCCAGTGTAAAGGTGACACTGAGGGTCTTTTGGACCCCCAGCATCACCTTAAAGAGGACCTGTCACCACCATCTGCTATTACATGGGGGGGCTTGCAAGCCCCCCCATGTGATAGCAGTCAAAGTAAAGTAAAAAAAAAAAAAAAAACAGTTTTTAAAATTAAAATGAAATAAAATAAATCTAATAATAATTAAAAAAAAATTTAAAAGTACCCCGCCCCCGCGAGCACGCGCGTCGCCACGTAAACACGCGTCGGGTGCGCCTACGCATGAAAACGACGAACGCGCTACACATGTTGGGTATCGCCGCGCACGCCGGAGTGAGAGCAATAATTCTAGGGCCAGTATTTTGGGGAAACTCTAAATTGATGACCTGTGGGGGCTTTTAAAGTGTCTTTTATTGACTTTTTGGGGTACTGCAGTTTTTCGCCGTTTCACGGTCGCACGCAATCTGTAAACTGGGCATGTTGGGTATCGTTTTACTCGTTGTAACCTCATCTTTTATATTTCATTAAAAAAATGGGTAATTTCTTGTGTTTTGGGGCATTTAATTAAATTTGTCACTAAATTTTGGGGTTTAATAAGGAGTTGCGCTAATATTGCTAATATTTTCAACTACCACCATTTTATTCTATAGGGTCTTGGGATTCAGAAAATATATAATGTTGGGGGGTTTTACGTCATTTTCTGGCCTAAAATGTGGAATATAACATGGGTGCAAAAATGGAAAAAAGGGCCTCAGTCATGAAGGGGTTAATATCAATGCCTCGTACATGACCGGGTTCTATTAACATCTGTACCGTGTTGCCCCCTATTTCGTCCAAATGCCTGTATTCTTTGTACTGAAAATTTAATAAAAACTGATTGAAATAAAATGTTAAAAATGTATTTAAGTACCCTAACTATTAATAAACATGTAGCTTATTTGTGTATTACTAAGCTGTAGACCCTGAAATCATCTCTGAATTAATGCTGACACTGTCACACTTCCTTCTGGAGGGTGGCTACTTTTGTTACTGTGTGTGTTGTAAAGTAGCCATCACTCCAAGCTCGCTCCTGTGATGGTCTACAATCTCACCTTTAGCTGGCTAGTTTGTATTGAAATTGTAGTGTATCACAGGAGTGAGCTTGCAGCGGTGACTACTTTACACATCGATCATGGGCAACAAAAGTAGCCACCCTCCAGAAGAAAGGACAGTGTCAGCACCAATTCAGAGACGATTTGAGGATCTACACAAATAAGCTAAATTTTTTTATAATACAGTTTTTCGAATGCATTAGATTTAACTACTGAGTTTAGAGTCACTTTAAAGTGTTTCTCCACAAAAAAAATGTGATCAGTGTCAGCAAACATTTTATAGTGGTCCCATATGTGCTACTTCCAGACTGCTTGCATCAGTTCTCTGCTGTTTAGTCAGATTTTGGTTTTCTTTGGACCTAAACAAACAAGTGGTTAGGAACTTCAAGTTCAAATGACAAACATAATTTTACAAAGGGACATGCCACCCCCAGTTATATAATAGGATGCAGGGAATGCAAGCTAATTTGTCTGCATAAAGAGTTGCTCATGCTGTGGCTGGGGATGCTCAGAGATACCCACTAAGGGACTGTAAGTGATTGTAATGTACAAGAGGAACCACGTGCCAGCTCCTCAGGAAAGAGATGCAAATGGACCAAACATTCCCATGAGTAATAATAGTATTTTAATGTGAATTTGAATATTTTCATTAGACATGAATGATGTTTAACAGTGTGTGTACAATGTCTCTTTAACATTCAGCTTTAAATAAGCCATAACCATAGCCACTTACATATGTCTGCACTTAGTTTCACCGTTTAAAAGACAGCAATCCGCACAAGGTGTTAGCCCCAAAAATGTATTTGGGGCTAACATTGTTTGCCTGAGGAAGGGACCTATACAGTTCTAAAATGGCGCTACACAATCTGACACAGTGTTTGTCCAAAAAAAAGCAGACAGAGAAACTTTGTTGGCGTGCGAGTGACTTTCTCCTGAGTATCTACTGTTTCTCAGAGGCACCTGCAGTCATTTCAGCACCCACCCAATATTTTTCATTATTTCCGATCAGGATGTGATGGGACCTACTGAAGCCCCAAAAATGAAACCTCCAAAGGTCAAAGCCCAAATTAATCTTCAGTTTATACATTCCAAGTGTATTCTAACAAAAGGTGTTCAATGTCTTACAATTCATTTTCTTTATAAAGCAGCCTGTCCACTGCCAGCATGCTGCAGAGAAAGACCCTTGCTCTCTGTTTGGAAGCAGTGATCCCTCTGCAGGAATCTGACCTGTGCCCTACTGAGTCAACCCAGAACTCTCTAGTCAGCAGGGAGCATGAACTTTGCTGATTGCATAGTTATAGGTCTGACTCAGTGGGGAGCACGTAGGATCTCTACAAAGAAAGCGCACATTCACACAGAGAGCAAAGGTCCCTCTCTAAAGCTTCTGGCACGGGACAGGCTTTTCTACTCAGACTATAGCTGTTTTAGAAAAGTTTAGAGAAAATGAACTGTAAGACATTAAAACCCTTTTGTTTTGAAGCACCTGGAATGTAATTGAGCTTTAAGCTTTAAGCTAAATTAAAAAAATGTAATTCAGTAGAGGTGCTAACTACAACCAGTTTTTGATGATGTGAAGAAGGGTTAAAAACTCTGCTAGGTTTTTATTGTTGTAGAAGATTTCCATTATTTGTCACAATCATGGTCGCTACCAAGCCTGTAAGTGAAAGAAATCTATTCCGAGGGAACACAGAAAACAATTAAAATACATTTTGTTTTTAAAGTGGAAGAACTCTTGTTTCATGTTGTCTGTGTGCTGTCCTGTTGATGCCATTCATCAGGACAAAAAGTAAAAATCTTCCCAGTGAGGACCTAGATAGCTATAAAACCCTTTAGAGGTTCTAACCATTTCCCATTATATCTATAAAAAATCTTTATTCTATGTCATCAATTCACAATCTGGGGTACATGCCATGACATATGGGAGTACAGTAAAGAATCCAGCAATGACGATAACCTAAGCACCTGAGTGGCATGTGTTTCCATATTGCAGGTGGTCTGTTTGCACAGCTTCATTGGTTGGTTGAATGCAGGTGACCAGGCCACATAGCGTCATGTGATTTTATGTTCTGGGCGGGCCAGCAGCCAGCTATATAACAACCAGTTATCCCATGCATCCAGTCACCACTCTTGTGTATGGCGTGAGTAAGACAAGCAGTCATGTTGAGTTATGGGGAGGGCGAGCTGACCATTTTGAAACTAATGGGCACTCTGGGGAGTTTAGAGCAATTTTTTACATGTTATGGCTTTTCACCAAAAGTACTACAGATTGCCCTATGCCCATGGGGAAAGTCACTTAGAAGGATACAGTATTGTAGTAAGAAGAAAAGTGCAACATTTAGCAATACTTATATTATCAGGAGGTATGTTGTTTTACTATTTTTTGGGTGCCAGTAAGAAGCTCCGAGCTTCGAGATGTCCGTGCACGTTGCTGGAATCAAGTCATTACATTGTACCAGTGTATGCCTATCCACAGTAAGCTAGCCTTACTTATTTCTAATATGGTGTCTTAAAGTGACATTAAACCCTCAGATTTTGTAACATAAAACAATACTGTAATGTGTGCCTTACTGTAATCCATGGTTGTTTCCCTTCTCTTTGTTGCTCTTCCTTTTAAATCTGTATCTCTTCTCATGCTGGGCAGAACTTCTGTTTTTCAGCAGACTGCCTTGTCTCAGGAATGGATATATGGTGTCTGTGTATAGGTTTGTAACCTGAGCCAGCACTACAGGAAGAGGCTCTGAGCTGCAAAGGGAAGTTTTCCCCAAGCATGAGAAGACATGAGGATTTAAAAGGAAGAGCAGCAAAGAGAAGGGAAACTACCATGGATTACAGTAAGGCACACATTACAGTATTGGTTTATGTTAAAAAAGCTGAGGGTTTAATGTCACTTTAAAGGTCAGACTAAAGGGAATGGATCAGGGCTAGTATGCATCCCCAGCTGTCTGCATTGTAGCAACCAATATTGCCATATGGCCAGGATACTTGCACCACAGAATCACATAACACTGTGCGGCCTGGCCATCTGCACCTAGCTACTTATATTGCTGGATTATTGGGTGACGGATAGAGGACATGAGGATGGAGAGAAGTGAAGAGGGAGGGAGTTGAACAGAAAAGGAGGAGACGCACACAATTAAATGAGTGAGAGTGCAAGGGGAGGAAGAATAAGAGGCACGCACACCTACTGGAGAGGGAATGGGACTCAGCAATACTGATGCACTCCAGTTCTATTACAGGCCTATTGCACTTCTATTAGCCCCACCCCCTATTTTGATTGAGGAGGGTACAATTTATGGAAGTGGGATACGCAAGTGAAAAAAGTTTGGGAAACCAGAATAAAAATGTTTCCACTGAATTAACACTTTAGACAACCCATGCAATTGGGTTGATTTACTAAAGGCAAATAGGCTGTTCACTTTGCAAAGGGCATTTTCACTTTCCAACAGAATTTTCCCTTAACTTAGTGAATGAGGTGAAGTTCTGCTGACTTCCATCGTCCAATCATGTGCAAGCAACAATGCAATTTTTTAAAATTATCCTTATAGATGATTTGGTATTCTATGTAAAGTGAATATTTAGCATATTTACAAAGCTAAGAAAAATTCCCTTTGACTTTAGTAACCAACCCCAATGAGTCAATGCAAACACATCAATCACAACTGGAGGATAATCCCATACTTCATAGAAAAGAAATTGCAGCCAATACTTCTAAGTGGCTCTTTGAAAACATTTTGGATGGCCTTTCTAATGCAAGATAGACCATCTGATACCACAATTTACACTCTAAGATTTTATCAGAATACAGTGAACAACATCTCACAGGACTGTGAGGGTTCAACTGTTTCTAGTATTAGAAATCCTCATGAGTGAACATTAAAAGAAAAGCTACATGACTGAGAAAGTACTGTTTGAAGTTTAGTAAATTAAATAAATTATCTGTTTTTATAGTAATACTGGCATATTCTTTATTTTATTACAATGCAGCTCCACCTTGAGTTGCTGTACTTATAAATCCATGGACAACAAAACCTGGCTTCCTGTGTACATTTATAAACCATATATAAAGATTCAGAGTGTTCAAAGCTACCAGCTGCCTCACATTTGCATTGCGATATAACACAGGTGCTAGCTCAACTGTTTAACTTGTTGACTGTCACACTAAAAAGATTGCAGATTGTAATATCCACTTGGGTTAATTTTCCAGTATTTGTTTGTTTATACAGACTGCATACAGAATGTAGGCAGGAGAGACCAGATTTGTGGAACAAGAGCTTGGGGTTAAAACGAAAAAAATCTCAACTGTAGATCACCCCTTCAGAGCCACCGGTAGTGTTATCCTGTGCTGGGATAGTGCTAACCATAGAAGGGGGACGCTACACTTGTTTTTAGAATAATTCAAAACCTTGATAGGTCTTGGATTCATTGTTGTAATGTGGTGGGTGCAGAATCTGGAATGCAGAAAGCCCATAGGAGGAGTAGGAAAAATTAAAAGGGCCAACAATGTGGTTTGGAAGGGATCTAAGTAGACAAACACGCTATGCAGTGCCTTTGACCATAAGGGGTTTTTGGTGGACCCCCTGCATTGTTGGTAGTAGACACGGACCCCTCTGAGCTGCAAAATGTAAGGCATATCTGTCCTTCTCCAGGGAACTCTGTGCAGAGTTTTCATTTTGCTGTGAACCAATCCAGTATGAAGTCGAATTTGTCCCATTGGTAACAGCTGAAAGGCAACTGAATTAATAAATTGTATCTTAAATCTCTAGTTCAAAACCCAGAGAAAAGACCAGGGTTGTAACTAGTAATGAACAGGAAACAAAACTCAAAAGGCCAACTGAAGCTGAATCTTTCAATTTTATTTTAGATAGTGTGAGGAAGGTTTAAAGCCTCCAGAAAGTTTTCAGGACAGCTAGTGATGGAAACCTCTCAAGTGGGAACACATACAAAAACACATTTTTAGTAAAGCGGGTAAGGGTAAGAATTTCTGACCTTCAATCTCCAATGGGCGGGGGGGAGGGGGGAACAGACTTAAAAACCTGACAGTCATTGTAACGCTTTCCAAGTTTATCTACAGCTAAATATAAAAGTTGGTTCGACGGTTTAAGCTCTGACTCAAAGTACTAAAAATAATTCATATCCACAGCTGTAGTGATGTCAGAGGCTGAAACATGCCTGCAGTACAATACTATATCAGCCAGTAGATTGGGTAAAACCCAAGCCTTGAGGGAGCCTAAAATGAGCAATGCTATTTACAAGTCAGATGAAAAAAGGGAGAACTAGTGGCTGATGGAAGGTGAGTAGCAACCTCCTTTCTTACATATTGGCTTATTTACCGTATATACTTGAGTATAAGCCGAGATTTTCAGCCCATTTTTTTGGGTGAAAAGTGCCCTCGGCTTATACTCGAGTCAGCACCAGCGCGTCTTCTTACTTACCTCGCCGAGCGTCGTGTCACTGCTGCTCCGGTGGGCGGCGCTCCGAGCGGGGTCATCTGGCAGTCTCCGGAGTACACAATATAATTATAAGGACTTCTGCAGGTGAGAAGCACTGGGAACTAAGGGTACTAAGATTTGGAGTCCTAAAGAAATTTAGGTTTTTATTACTGATGAATCAGTTAAGGGTGTACTTGTATTATACTGTATATAGGCATTTAACTGTCACAAGTAAGCGATAAGGGAATTATTTATACAACCTCTCCAATGGTAATGTTTTTGACAATAAAGCACAGCAATATGTAAACTATAAAATATTAACCAAATTATCTATATTTAGAATTGTAGCTGCATTTTAATTCAGCTCAGATGAGAATGGGTAAATCAGTTAAAAATCAAATAGCAAGTTCTGACAAGGGAAACGAAAATAGTGCATTCAGAAGTTTTGGTGGTTGCACCATCTAATTACAGGACATCATGGAGGTTTTTTGTGTTTGGGCTGTCAAATCGAGTTGACAGATGAAACAAATATTTACTGTAGAAAGGGAAGCATTTATTTCCTGCCCAGTCCTTAGAACAATCATAGACTTTATACAATTGAATTAAGAAGCTAGAAAGCAATTGTCACACTTCCCTAAATTCTCTTCGTGCATTGTCTCTTCAGTTGACACTATCCATTAAGTACTACAAGGCTTTCCTTACTGCAAAAAGGAAACATGGAAAACAGACAAAATAAATAAAGAGAACTTGCAAAATCTGGATTCTTTTATTGCTATTGTAATTTTCAGACTCTTTAATTTAGAAACGTCTCTGAATGAAGAACACAAGGGTCACCAATTACAAAAAAAGAAAAACATTTCCTACTTGGCAGCACTATGAGTGGTACATATTAAAAAAATTAAGCAATATTATTTACCATTAAGAAACATTATATGTGTTCTGGTTGAAGGGCTGATAGTGGGTTAAAGTTTTACATATGCTGTCATTTGTCTAAACATACTTACATCACTTTTGATATAAAGGATAACACGAAAAAGTAACCAAAGATGGGTTAATGTGTCACCATTAAGAACAGCTGGAGACACATCAGCCAATCTTCAACTGCACCTGTACCAGCTGCTAACTTTTCCAAGTTGGAAATATCTGTGTGCTTCATTAACCATTGCACCCCTGGGTAGTTATTGACAGCCTAATTTGCATACAGATATGTATGCTCACCCATTTAAAATAAATAGTCACCCACTGGTATTAGGGCCCATTCACACCACATCCAGATCATCTCCAGACCAGACCAGATTGTTTCCCGCCCCAAAATGCATCCTAATGTATCCCTATGCTATTTCTGGACTCTGTTCACACCAGCACAGTCCGTTCCAGACCAGACGAGAAAAATACTGCATGTCTCATTTTGTCTGGTCTGGAATGCACTTGAACTGCGAGCAGGTTCACACCATTTTCCGGACCAGATCTGGTCCGGAAAATGGTGTGAAGCTGCCCTAAGATCATATCAAAATTTATTGTAAGGTATTTTCGGCTAGAAAACAGCTTCAGACCCCCTAACAATGTTTGGGGGTCTGAAGCTGAAAGCAGAGACCCTGTAGAATATAAAAATGCTAGTTGTAATGTTATATGTCGCATGGTATTTCCACAAATGTTTATCAAACTAGTATTTTTAGGATGAAATACACTAAAATGAAATTTAGTGCACAGAAGCAGAATATAATACCCATTTTTTGGTAAAATATAAAAGATGGGGTCACGTCGGGTAAATAGATACCAAACATGTCAAGCCTTAAAATTGCGTGCGTCCGTGAAACAGCAAAAAACTACAATACCCAGAATTTCCCATAGGCGACGCTTTAAAAGCTTTTACTGCTCATCAGTTTAGTGTTAACAGTGATTGATGGCCCTAAAATTATGGCTCTCACTCGCAACTATATGTAATATGTGTTGTGCAATTTTCGTTTATGCACGTAGACGCACCTGACGCGTGTTTGCGTTATATGTGTGTGCACGTGGGGGGTGGGGGACTTTTTAAAAAAACATTTTTTTATATGTTATTAATTTTTCATTTTTTTTTTCACTCAACTTTATTGCTATCACATAGGGGGCTAAGAAGCCCCCTATCTAATATAATAGATATCTTATGATATCTTATATCATAATGTGACAGGTCCTCTTTATGGAGAGATCAGGGGTCTTTCAGACTCCACGAGAATGTACACAGTGACACTGCAAGTGACGTAATGCACATCACTTCTGGTCTAGTGATCAGATGAGAAATTAGCGGCTGGAAGCCTGCTGAACTCCCTCCAATCAGTCAGAGGAGACCTGCCGTGCTGGTCCAGGAGGGGGGAGGACACGTAGCGGCGCACCGTACAAGCGATCTGAGGGCTGTTCAGCTGTCGGATTGTTTGCATTTAAACAGCAATTGCCTGCTGTTTGAAATGATACCAAGAACACGGCTGCGGCAAGAACACTATAGATATAACTCTTCAATGTCCATCCTAAGACCATAGAACTCTGCAGAGATTTTCCCAAAGGGACTGATGATATTGGCCACACAGACCAGGAAATTGTCAATCTCAACTGTATTTCACTTTAACTTTAAGTTTTAATTGAAGAACATATGTACATTAGGGTCAGTAAATCACCTACCCAGTGTTGTGTTCTATTCAGTCGAATTTGCCTTTGCGTGGATTATTTAATACCTGTTTTAAAAACATGGTACAGCCTGTTGCAGTTATCCTAATCACAGTGAATGAGGCCAAGGCCTAGCAACAGGGAGAGTTCATGAAAGAAAACATTAGCACCTGCATCTTCAGAAGTTAATGACTGAAATCCATTATGTCCACTATGAATATGTTAAGATTTTACCTCAGAAGACAGCTGTTTTGTGATTTAACAATGACCTGAAAAGCTTCCACTTGACAGAACATTAATTTTATAACACAGTCAGCTGCGGCTAACTTGTGAACAGTGTAATTCAGTGTACTCATCAACTGTTTCAGATTTTACACACACAGGCTTCTAGGTTTACTTATATAACAGTAACATTTGTACATAATAGTTGTTGCACTACAATTAGCAAAACTAAAATGTAATTAAGGAATACAAAATATATAAAGCTAGCAGTACATTTAGGTAATAACTTTCATGCGTATGTTGCCTTTTATCTATAAAACCCAAAAGTAGGTCTTCTGGATTTACTAGTGTGAAATTAGAATATGTAGAGACAACCAATATACTAATTTGTGTGGGTCCATCAGTGGATAACAAATAACATATATCATGCAAAATAGACCCAGTGTGCCATAAATAACCCTCTACATGTATACATGTATACATACATTTATATTTCATACATTTAGATATTGTTTATATGTCATAATATTAGATATTAGAAGGCAATAATGCATGCTTTTTGACATCTAACACCAAGTATTCCATTGTAGGGTCAACGACATGGGCCCTACAATAGTCGATACTAGGGATGCACCGATACCAAGTACCATACTCAGTACAAGTACAAGTACAGATACTTTACGAGCTCCAAGACTAGACTAGAGAAAAAATAAAAAGTTAGGAGGCAGCTGTCATTTGTAAGGAGCACATGGAGCTCCTGGGATTTGTACATCTCTGTTTTAATGTATGATTTTGTTTTTATAAATATAAAGTGATGCATCGATACCATTTTTGCAAGTACAAGTACTGATACTTGCCCAAGTACTTACAAGTACAAGTACGGATACATTTTTGTTTATTGTCATGTGACAGTTTTGCTAAAATATTATCGACTAATGATTTCAGGACAGTGGTGGAGAGCCAGAGCCAGGTCCCAGCTGCAACTTCTGCAACCCTGGTGGTTCTCATGAAAATGTCAAGTATCTGCACGGTACTCGAAAATTATCGGTGCATCCCTAGTGGAGACATTTTCCCCCATCATTAATTTACTGGTTTAAACTTGTAGGTTTTACTTTTATTTTTAAAAATCTGACTTAAAGTGCAATTAAAGGCAAGCAGCGCAGACACAGGTAAGTTTTTAGCTTTTGGCAACTTTTTTTTTTATGTTTTTGCATATACAGTATCTTCTGCTTGCTAACAGTAGATATATGTTAAAAAAAACCTAGACTTTAATACCACTTTAAGACTTTGCATTAAACAGAGAGGTACCATGGCATAACCATGACTCTCAAGTCAACGTCTACTTTTTACAGTTGTTCTGAGCTTATTGTATCCCCGTATATTTGCCCTATTGTCTCATGCCCCAACAAACACACAATGCAGAATCCATTTGAAGCACTACATAATCTAGTTAAAATGCTTTACAGCAAGGTTAAAGTACTAAAACCAGAAACCAGCTAGATGCGCCATTTCACCTGCCAAAGGATTTTTATTTCTGTCCATCTAGTCCTGAAATGTGGCCAACCCTGCCAAACACCATGGCCAGGTAGATGACACCACTTACAGTCACAGAATATAATGTTATCCTGTTTACTACCCCAGTCTGCAGACTGGTCTATGAAAAAGCAACAACATACTGCTTACAACAGCCTTCTGCTCACTTTTTCTCCTCTTATCAGCATGCGGCTTATCAATCTGCATACCGCACTCCGGATTGGCTTCCAGACTGAGCTCTGAAGGATATAAGATTACAAGAGAGTGATACTTACACTAGTTGCATAAAAAATCATGTATAATGATTTATTAATGAATGCAGAATCGTATTGATTTGTGTTTTTTATATCTGCCTGAATTTCAGCTTTAAGATTTAGGGCTGGTTCACACCAGCTCCGAAGCGTTCCAGCATGATTTGCTGCTGGAATGCACTTAAGCGCATCCCGGCCGCCTGCGTTCAGGGGCATGGCGGTGCATTGAAGTCAATGGCACCACACCCATGCCCCCTGCCCGCAGTGCAATCGCCCACACCAGACTGCATGACACATTAGTGCCTTCGTTCTGGTCCAGTGCAATCTGAAAAAATAGTACATGCAGCCAGACTGGAACGCAGATACTGATGTGCCACACGTTCTGGGTGCGGGTTATCGTACTGTTGGTGGGGGGCGTGGCTGCTGTGCCATTGAGTTCAACGCACCGCCACACCCCTCCCGCCACTGAATGCAGGAAGCTGGCCGGGATGCGCTCCAGTGTGTTCCAGCAGCGAATCGTGTGAACCGGCCCTTAGTATTTTCTGTCTGAGATCGGATTTCTTACTTCAGAGTATTCAATGTTATATTTTTGTTTTCCATCTCTTGTTTCCCATTGGGTATTCACTTTAAGATACTTTGAGCCTTTACAGACTGTGTTCTTACCTTTTTGCCTGGAATTCTGCTTTACTTTTCCAAGCTAATATCCCAAAAAATATTTTATATTGCATTTATACTTGTATATGAAATGTAGATTTTAGCGGCATCAGTTGTTGTGGGGAATCATAGAAAAACTATTAAACTAATGCAGACGTACAATGATAGTAGGGATATTGATCATAGTGAATGGGTGCAAATACAAGCTTAGCATATTGTGAGCTATATTTTTATCAATGAGCTAACAATGCAATGACTGGAAGAAATATTTGGACATGAAAATACAGATATATCTGCGAAAAAAAGCAGAGTAAGCAAATTGTTAATGAGGAAAGAGATAAAGTGAAGGGGATTTGTGGTTTGGGTATGTTAGAGAAAACATCTCAGATATCCTTTAAGAAAAACCTCAGCCTGCCAGCTCATGTAGTTAATGAGCATTGGAGGCATAATTTACCTCTTTAATAGGAAGCTATGTAAAATGCAGGAGGGCAGTGGACCTCACAAGGTGAAGGGGACATTCTAGTAGATTCTGTATGGGAAAATGACAGAAAGAGGTTTACCGCTGAAATGAACCTATTTTCATTAACATTTTCTGTAAACTAAGAAAATAAATACCAATGTAACTATAGGTCACAAGTTTGCGTAGCATCTTTAAAAACATGAATACTAAGAAAGAAATGCAGCTTTATACAGTACAAAATAGTATTACTGTCTTTGTTATATAGGTTGTTTTAAAGTACATTTCAAGTAACCTGTAAATAAGCTTTGTAACACACACAAAGGGCAACATCTCCTGGGCTTCTGATGTTTCTGAAGGTTTAGTTGTAGAGTATCGGTACCCACCACTGTCTTTAAATACCTTATAAATGGTAATACAGAGCTTTAAAAACACTTTTAGCTGAGCTTACAACGGCAGGGTAAGTAATCTCAACTCCACCCATTGCCAACTCCTGTCTGCCTCCAAAAGGGAAATTGTAGGACACAGGTCCTTATACCCCAGTGTCTTTATACTTTTGAGTTATGAGAACACCTTTTTCTGAGGCCAAGTAATCCCAATCTATCAGAAGGGAAGTTGCATGATACAGAATCAAGAGGCTGCTGTCTTGTCTAGAAACACCCATGAGACTAGCTAAATGTGGCTGTAGTGGATTAATTAAAGCCCCCAAAAAGTCAATTGAATTATTTGATTTACCGCATTTATCTCCAAAGTTGCTGTGCTTTGTAGTGGTAACTCAAGTGCTGTTTTAAAAATATAGCCAGATGTATACAAAAGAAGCCTACAACCATAAATAACAAGGCACCACAGCAAACATTGCAAAATTTTGATGGTCCGGTCAAATTGTTGGCACATTAATGAATAGAGATGCACAGATACCAGGTTCAGATACCAGTGCCGATACTTGGCATTTTCATGAGAGCTACCAGGGTTGCAGTGGTGCAGCTGGGACTGGGCCCTGATGCTCCGCCACTGGACATCTTGACATCTGTGAGGACAAGTATTGGTATTGGTGGATCCCTAATAT
>NW_017307726.1:62768-73768 GCF_000935625.1 Nanorana parkeri
GATGAGGCCATTTAAGTATCCAGCCTGCAGGAGTAGTCAACAAATGCAGAGCTAGTGCTGGGCTCTCCTATTAGACATCCCAACATGCACTGCACACATTGAAACATGGTAATACCCTTTATTATATATTTATTCATCAGCTAAGGATAAGCAATTTAGATACTGTATATGTATATATGCATACCCTTCAAACCCACCTTCAAAGAGTATGAAAAGAGGTGGGCGCTTGGGGGTGGAGGGGTATAAGTGCTGCTGTTTCATGTTAACATTTAGGATGGGTCATTGCAGAGCCTCAGAGTTGAAGCCCATGTACTTGTAGTAACCAGGTACTGCAATAAAAATAACACTGAACCCCCAAAAGGACTGAGTGTGTCACAGGTTTAAGACCCAAAAAAGATATCAAAAGACTTGGAGCATTTGCCACCAATACATGGGCCTAGTTATACTACTTACTTATCCAAAGATAAAACATAATCAGAAGACTTACAGGGTTATTCACAAAAGTGTGAAGAGTTTGGAGAAGGCAGGAAAAGTGAACAATCTAGGACAACATAGCTGATTTGGAAAAACTCTCCAATTCAACCCACCTTCCAGTTTAGCTATGTTGTCCTAGATTGTTCACTTCTCCTGCCTTCTCCAAACTCTTCACCCTTTAGTGAATAACCCTGTTAATTTACAAACATGACCCTTTCAGTTTCTAATATACAATTTAAAAAAACGTTTCTACTTCTTTACTGTCTTTTTTTGGAAGTGAAGCCACTTAGTTGATGTGTTGATCATTATAATGCACATGCCACTGTCTTTAAAAGTCGCCAGGCTTCAGCAATGTAAATGGAAAATTGTGAGAGCAGAAAACACAGGCTGGTCTTTTTAGCGGCCCACATAGGACAGTGTAGGCATTCCTTCATGTCGACTAATCATATTATAGGTCTAGGATAAATTTACAATCAGATTTGCCACTAAGAAGTTCATGTAATCTCCGTTGAAGAGTGACACCATTTTATCTTCACACGATTCCCTGCCTCTCACACAAGTAATTCAGTTGCTTCCACACTGTCAGCTCTGACAGGCTGATTTAATCTTCATCCTCTTGCATGCTTCTGACCACTGTGCTGAGTCATTAACCTTGACTCACATAATTGAATTCAAGGTTGATTGCCTGTGACCCTTCTCAGTAAGGTCTTCAAAATGTACATATTCATTACGAGCTGCATTTCTAAACGGATTGCACAGGGAAAGCTGTAGAAATCAGGTTACTTGGTATGCAGGGGGCGAGGAGGGCACTAATTGCATGTTTGAGTTGAGGATTAGATTATGAAAAGAGAGAGAAAATGAAGATAGGTCCTGGCCGGCTCTCTATCACTACCGCCAATTGATATCCTATTAGTACAACTCATTTCTCTAGCATTTTATGATCAATTTCAGATGACATTATAATATAAATGATCCTCTATTTCAAAGGCTTTGGCATTTGTGGAGTTTGTGTTTGGCCCTTATAAACCATTAAGCCAAATGTTCAATGGTTGCAACATAGTACATTAAATAATTTTCTTATAATAACTTAATTGTTACCTGCCATTTGCTTGTTTGACATTAGCTGGAACAAGGTTTACTACACTATTTCCTACTTTATTGTTGATCTCTTCATTTCATCATTTATTATATTTGACTCTTGCAGTAGGAGCATCTTTCTGCCTCTAAACAGCAACTTCAGGCATTTTGTTAGGGCACATTTTAGTTAATTTACAATATATAGTGCTTGATTTATTATATCATTTTTCAGTTAGTATAGTTACTTGAAATCTATCTCTATGCCTAGATGCGTGGATTCAGATGCAGTCTGATATCAGGCTTGCAGTGGGAGTGCCTGTTTTGTACGGTGATGGATAGGAGATGGAGGCAACTTATTAGAGCTCAGGGTTGGCATAAGCAGGGATGATTGGTTTGAATTTGGCTAAATTTCACCACAAAATGATCACTTTTTCTGTTGCTAAAATCTAGTCAAAAATGGACATTTTCAGTTTCACTCATTGAGCTGCTTTAGTGGAATTTACTTTTTTTTTTTAAACATACTTTGTTTTTCCTTTATGTAGAAGGTGTGGTTTTTAGTTTGGTTTCGGATATTTTGAGTAGTTTCGGGGTTTTTTTTGTTTTTCGTTTACTGCTATTTGTCTTCCCCATTGACTCCTTTTTCTGTCTTCCCCATTGACTCCAATGCATTTAATCCAAATCATAACATTTTGCCAAAATCTCTAGATTTTTACTAAAATTTTGGGGAAATAAAAATTCTCAATATCATTGAACCCCTTGGCATAAGCAGTGTGATGCTATTTTCTAGCAGAATAAATAGCAAGGTGAAGGTCCTGAAAAGTTTTGCAGCATGACAGGGATGCATGGTTTGTTTTACAATGTTTGGCTGGTATACCAGTTCTTAAAAGATGACAGGTAACTTTAACTACTCATCTGGATTTTTGTTAAGAACATCTTACTGTATTAATAAACATGTGGTTTACCTATTATTTACTGTCAGTAAATAAAAAAAATTCAGTGATTAAGACCATCTCCCTTCCTACACAGATTATCATCATCCATTCTCTATTGTTGTACTTAGATTACTTATTTAGGACACAGTTAAACATTCTCACTACATAACAGCGAAGGAGGCATTACTGACATAGGTGAAGTTAGATAAATGTTCAGCACTTACCAGAAAGTGAATCAGCTTGTTTAATGCCCCTTTGTGACGGCATTATGTGACTATGACCATCAAAGTCCATGTCCTCATCACTTCCAGTAAGCTCCATGTCTTCTGCTCTTCACTGCTGTAGAAGTGATCACACGGTTCTCTTGGGCACCTTTTAGTCTTCTTCTCTAGAGATTTCTTGTTAGTCTTGTCTGTCATGTTGTAGTGCAAAGCATTTCCCACTACAGTATACAATGCAATCACCTTTGTCCTGCTTGTTTTGTGTGTACGATGTTGCTTGGATACTTTTTATGTTCATAAGTGTTGAACTGCATGAGGTGTAACAATTTAAACATATGTGTACATAATCACTCTCTTTCACTATGATAATCTTTAAAAAACTTTAATGTGTGTTTCAATCTTTATAACCAAATTTGACAAACCCCCATTAAATGTTTGTTATGTATTCCCATTCCTGCAGCATAGCTAAAAATATTTTTTTTTAAATATTTCTTACATTTCTATTTTTTTCTTTGGAGCAGGATTATACATAGGCAGCTTCTATTGAGGAGGAACTGTAGAAATAAATGAAACCCCTAAAAAAAGAAACTGAGAACTTCAGGCCAGTGAGTTTGAAGGATAAGTGTACTTTTAATGAAATAATAGTACTCTTTTTTTCAAGGATACCGGGCAAAAAACCACCCACCCTCCCCCTTCACAGATCAATATTTGTGTGTGCAGGCACAGCCACAGTTGAGAAGGTTTCTGCTGTTAGGAGGTTTAGGATTGAAGATGCAATAACAATGATATTAAAGCAGAAGTAAAATTAAAAAATAAAAAAAAATCACTGGGCTGTAGGGATTTTTGGCAGAAGAGGCATGGAAAGTGCAAAAAAAAAAGTCTTCTCCAGAGATACATGCTCCCAGCTGTGTGCACACTCAGCCCATCCATGGCATCTCTAAGATGCTGAAAATGGGTCTGACACCAGGCAACAAAGTAACTCCTGTGCACATGCGCTGTAGTTACATCACCAGTGGCCAGCCAATGGCCAAAGAGGATGCCCGGGAACCCGGAAGTGTTGGTGGGGGAGATGGCGGTGCAAGGAAACAGAGTGGGGGACTGAAGATCGATGCAACCTCTCGAGAAGGGTTCACTTGTAAGGTAAGTGTGCCCAAATTAAAAAGAGTGAGATGCACAGCATACTTGCACATTAGGCCAAAAACCGCACTCTTCACATAGGGGTTTACTACCGCTTTAAAGCGGACCTTTTCCCATATCTTTAAAATAACAATAAATACACCTTTAGAGATGTTCAGTAATGGCAATCTACAAACACATTCTTCTAGATAATTGCCGGCTTTGTATTCTTTGCATACCTTATTTCTCTTTTCTTTCCCAGTCATCTGCCAGTGGCCATGTTAACTAAGGGCAAATTACTAGCTCTCCTTTTACTTCCTGGACGTTTGGCACATGTGAATAGACATGTGACCATGCACATTATCTCAGGGGAGGAAAATGCCTTTCCCTGAGATCTCATGAGATTACAGATGGGATTTCCCAGCAATGCTCTGCTGATGACAAGCCAATCCCAGTGTGCATTGCATTGGCAAACTGAAGTAATTTGCACTTTCAAAGCAGGAAGTCTGCAAGTGTAAGTATTTCAAAATCACAGCATTTTACACCTGACATGTCTATGTTATTATTAATCCTCATCTATAGAGGGATGCATTGGCAGAATTTGATCTTTGACTGTAAATATTGCTCTTTTGAGGGGAAAGGTGGGTTGGTTTTGGCCAGGGAGTCCTGTACTTTGTTTCATAGTACAATTATACCATCTAAGCTAATAGAAAGCTAATGCAATCTTTCCTAAAAAAAAGTATTAATAATAATTTTAAAGCACACAGATTGCTATACCCAAGCAGAAAGAGGGCAGTTCGTGTGCACACAGTCTTAAAAGGAACGTAATTCAAAGCGTTTTTTGTTTACAGATCAGAATGCTGGTTAATTGTTTTAAATAGTGGCATCCACACTGGTGTATTAACATGTGCAGCTTTCAGATTAGTAACACAAAATCAAAAAATCTTTGTCTGAGGTCACAGACTTTACGCATGCACGTGTGTACATTTATGCGTAAACTCGCATACACATGTAAGTGCATACATGAAGCCCAATAAAGAAAATGTCATTGAAAACAGAGCAGGAGGAATGGAATGATAATTTTGTACATTTAAAACCATACCTGTTTACATGTCTAAATGCAGCTAAACACAACCATTTTACTGATCACTATGCTGGAACCTTTGGCCCAAACAAAAAAATGTGTATATGTTTACTAAATTTCTGATGGCCGTGTGCATGTAGCTTAAGCCACATTACTAATTTTTTTTAAGTATGTCACAATGTTTTGGTGCTCTGGACATAGCGTATCTTGATTTCAACAAAGCATTTCATACAATTCCACATAATGATCTTATAAAAAAAAGTTGTACAGGTTAGGACTTCACCCTAGTTGGTTCATTGGAGATGCAGTTGGCTAAGAGGTAGATACCAGAGTGTTGTTAAAGACGGTACACGCTTGGAACAGAGACCAATCACTAGTGGTGTACAACAGGTTCGGTACTAGGTCCTGTCCTGTTTAATCTGTCATAAGTGATATAACTTAAGGTTTGGGTGAAGGTATGTCTTTTAGCTGATGACACAAAGCTCTGTAACAGGTTTGATATTTCTGGAGAGGTTTTCAAAATGGAACACAATTTAGGATTGCTAGAAATTTGGTGAAAGGCAAAGCAGTGAAAACTGCAGGTCAATGTTTTTAAATGCAAAAAAAAATCACTTAGCAAAAAAGAATCCTCTTACAGTACAATATAGAAGGCTCAGTATTATCCAGAAATACAGATGAAAGAGATGTAGGGTGCTCATTTAAGATATGTGCAAAATGAGCAAAAATTTGGCCAGGCAGTGAGGAAAGAAATCCCCTAAAGGGATCACCAGCAGAAAGAAGATTGTCTTGATTCCACAATACAGTGCTTTAGATAAATACAGAGTCCAGTCCTGGAGACACCTAAAAATAAAATAATGAGTCAAGAGATGGACAACAAAAATGTTGCAAGGCCCGAGGGATAAAACATATTAGGATAGACTGGAGGTATTTAATATGTAGAGCCTCAATTAGAGATGGAAAAGAGGGGGATATGACTGAAACCTTTAAAGTGGGTGGGAATTAGGTTCAGGGGGGGCATTATTTTCAATATGAAGCTAAGTTAATCAAGAAGGGGGGCATGACATCAAACTATCAGGAGGAAAGTTCAAAATTAATGTTAGAAAGTATTATTTTAATAAAAGATTAATGGATACCTGGAACAAACTGCATGCAAAAGTAGTGAGTCAACCAGCAGTGAGTGAATTTAAACATTGTTGGGATAAACATGAGACATGTGCATTTGGATTTGGACGAACCTGCAAATCAACGAAATTCAGTTGATTCAGCAGTTTGTCCAAATCCGGAATAACAAACTTATTATATGCCCAAACATACTTAAACTATATTCAGGCATACATAAATATGTTTGCACTCTGCGAAGGAGCGCCACCATCTTTGAGTACATCTTGGTATACACCAAGACGGCGGTGCCAGAACATACAGGCACCTCCATCTTGGTGTATACCAAGATACACTCAAAGATGGCGGCACGCTTGCGCAGAACACGCCGACGCTTTGCATTTTTGCATTTTCAGTGTGACGTCACAGGCTGAATGAGCGATGGCCACATCGGCGACCGGCCCATTCTGCGCAAGTGCATCGTCATCTTTGAGTGTATCTTGGTATACACCAAGATGGTGGTGCCCGAACATACGGGTACCGCCATCTTGGTGTATGCCAAGATACACTCAAAGATGGCGGTGCGCAAGCACGCCGCTCGTGGCCGCCGCTCGTTCTCCATTCTCAGTGTGCGCCATCATCTTTGGTTGTATCCTGCTATACACCAAGATGGCAGTGCTGGTATGTTCGGGCGCCACCCTCTTGGTGTATACCAAGATATACTCAAAGATGTGTTTTCTTTGATGAAACGAATGGAAAAAAATTTAATTTGTTTCCTCAGAAAACGAATGTCTAATAAACATACTGTAAGTCTTTCTTAGGACAAAACATGTTTAAAAAAAAGGCAGACTCATTAGATCACTTGGTTTTTATCTCTCAATAATTTCTATTTTTCTAAATTAAGTGAGAGGGATTCCTCTCTCTTAAAGTGGAACTATAGGTTAAAAAAATTGACGTATGTGGTGCAGCCTAGAAAAAAAGCTAATTCTTGGGGCTAAAGCCTCCTTTTACATAGGCGCCTTTTATTCTGATCAGCAGGGGATCGGTGCAGTTTAAATAAACATGGGTTGCATGTCATTTCACAATGTCGTATATTATATTTACCGATATAATAATAAATATTATTATTATATTATAATCCTGTATGAATTTCCATTCATACTTTTCATTAAACTAAGTATGATTTATGGTTTTTGTTAATCCTATTTATGATTCATTCACTGAGCACAGATCAAGTCACATCAGTGAATGAATAATGCTTGCTCATCTCAAGTTATAATAAGGAGAATTGTTCTCATGCTGATTTGTTTACATCTTCAGGCCCGTTAATATGATCTGTTCCTATAAACCTGGCATTAGACCAGCTTCCAATTTTATGATTCTCAGTTTACAATCTAATCAGACAAATAAAACCTAACTAGGATTTCCTCTGACAAAATGGAACATGTAATTCTGAATTGTTTTTACAGCATGTCAATCCTATTTAACAATGATTTACTAAAAGTGCATGAGCGTGTATATAATACACTAAATTGAGGAGATTTATATATGTAGTCCTTAGAAGTAATGACGTTGTTCATAAACAGCATTAAAGAGATGTTTTTAGAACACATAAGTCTGTCTTGATTCATTCATAAAAGTACTTATAAATGTGGAGTAAGTAATTTAGGATAAGCAGCAGCCTTATTTATCAAAGTTTCTGTTTATGTTACCATAGCACGTAACTACATTCTTGCTTTAACTCTTAAAGCCCATATCCAAGACCCCAAAGCTTATTTTTTCTCACCTGACTGTGCTGTCATGTGTGCTATGCAGGTACCTCTTGTGAAGACCATTGATTTAGAACTGCAATCCCGGCCCGCCACTGATCAGTCTTTTCACTGTCCCTCACCTCATCACAACACTGCTGGAGTCTGCAGGACCTCTGTGAAGTCCATCAAGGGACAGCCAATTGAAAGTGTCCGTGTCACCAGAAATCTGTGTGGAGCCCATCAATGGGATGTGTCCTTTTCAAGAGGCACTTGTGTGAAGCCCATCAATGGGGAGTATCCATGTCACCAGACACCTGTGTGGAGCCCATTAGACTCAAAAAACACATTCTATTTTTGGATGGGGTACCCCACAATATCCCCTATTTGATATTCTACACACCTGTGTGCAGCCCAACAATGGGAAGTGTCCATGTCACCAGACACTTGTGTGGAGCCCCTAAGACTCAAACACAAATTCCGTTTCTGGGATGTGGTACCCCACAATATACCCTATTTTATATTCTACATACCTGTGTAGAGCAATGGGAATGGAAGTTTGTGAAATCTACATGTCCCCAGACAGCACTACCTCACCTGAAAAGGACTTTTCCACTGTAATGAGGAAGAGAGAAGAACCAGTGCATCACATGACCATAGATTTAGGTGAATATGTAGTGTATTTAGATTAGGATTATTGTATTATTTCTCCAATGGTTAGCAGATAAACTCTTCTTTCAGACACTATTTAAAGCTATTAGGCTTTGGATTAGGACCTATTTTTTTCTGCAAACCATCCCTCTGTGCACCATGTTAATAAAAAAAATACCATATGTATTAAATGGTATATATTTATGTCGGCCCTGGGCTCAGTTATAACAAACCGCCCAATCCACTAGCTCGATGATACCGTAAGGAAGACTTTTTTCTTTTTTTAAGTTAGCCATTACAGTGGCAAGACAGCAAAAAATATATTGATTGGGGTTTTAAGCTTTCCATACCATATCCCAAACAAAACAAAAAAAGTGTGGGCTGTACGTACACTTTAATGACACATTATACTGATGATTATAAAGATTAAAGTTGGCCATACACTGCTCGAATTTGCTCGAACTGGCTGAAATTCAAGCTATTGGTGGCTCTGTCAGCACCACCCAGCTTAAAAAAAGTCAATGGGGCTGATTTACGAAGCCCAACACGCACACGCGCAGGCTGCGTGCGCGTTTTAACCCGCAAAAATGCATTTACCAAGCGAACACGCACATCATGGCGCGGTTTCACGCAGGCATGGCGCGTTTTTATGTATTTACTTGCGCGCGTGTCGTGTAATATGCGCCAATCAACTTTTGCCAAATGAGCCAGGTGGAAAATTGAGCGCCGAACAGTGACTGCAGCCAATCAAATGCAATCACGGTAGTTAAGGTATTGACCCACGGCTGCTGATTACAATAGCCCACAGGGAAGATAGCTTTACCCATGGGTATGGCCAGCTTAACACACATCCATAACATTACATCAAGCTGATATTTCTTACATGCATATCTAAAAAAAAAAAAACGTTTAAATATTCCCTCATGATATTTTCTGGTTATAGCTGAAAAGTTCCCTACAATGTTTCTTGTCCACCAATTTAATTTGTTGTAGCTAAACTAAGTATAGCAGAAGCAGATGATGGCACTTGTTTTTGGTTTTGTTGAACACCAACCTTCATCCACCTCTGTGATCTAAACTAACTTGCGCTAATGGAATTAATAAAAGTGAGTAAAAAGGGTTAACAATTTAAAATTAATATTAATATGACCATAGGGTTAAAATTCCATAAAAAATTTTAAGACCACAGGGTAGGGAGAAAAGCTGCTGAACTCAGGCTAAAAGCCCCCAGAATTATAATGTAACAAAATGTACAGCGCTAAATGCCCTTCAGGAAGTTCAATGGCGATAAGGATCAGAGTGATGTCACCTCCGTGTCAAGCAATCATGAAAAAGTGTGTGTATATAATAAATAATTGTGTAACAAGTTATAAAATGTGTCAACAGTTGTCATAAAAACGTGTCATAAATTATCTTATTATATAAATAAATAAATAGAAATCTACAAAAAAACATGTGTCATATATGTGGAAAATAAAAATTATCTCATTATAAACCAGTCTGTGTTGTTTTCTTCCGAAAAATATTAAAAAATGCGAACTTATAACAATTTTTTGGAAATGTACTTAAAGTTTTTTGACTTTCTTATAGTTCTCGGATCTTCAACACAAGAAGCCCAAAAAAATTATGAAAATAAAAATAGAAATACACCTAAAAAATAATAAAAAAACAAAAGAAATGTTCAGTGTTGTGAAGTCTCCAATGAAAAACACAGAAAGAAGGAAAAAACAGGCAGATCCCCTATAGGGGATGCACTCACCAGATCCCTGATGATCGAAAGCCTATATTCTTATCCCGTGGAGGCCAAAGATGTGTGTCCTCTTCCCCCGTTTAGTGGAAGCCTCAGGCTCCAGACCTGCTTGCTGCTCCGAGATGAAGGAATTAAAATCTTTTCTGTTTGATCTCTCCTATTGGGTATCCATCCGGACAAACAACACGAAAGATGCGCTCACAGCGTAGTAAGTTCAACTTTAATGAGTCCAAATCATAGATACAAACAAGCGCTACATAAATTCCATAAAATCCATAAAATTCAACGTGGAAAGCTGGCTAGTCACTCGTTCTGAGTGCAGAAAAGACTGAACAATGACGTAAAGGTAGGCCTGCCTGCCTTTATGAAGGAATTAAAATCTTTTCTGTTTGATCTCTCCTATTGGGTATCCATCCGGACAAAGAACACGAAAGATGCGCTCATAGCATATTAAGTTCAACCTTAATGGGTCCAAATCATAGATACAAACAAGCGCTACATAAATTCCATAAAATCCATAAAATTCAACGTGGAAAGCCAGCTAGTCACTCGTTCTGAGTGCAGAAAAGACTGAACAATGACGTAAAGGTAGGCCTGCCTTTACGTCATTGTTCAGTCTTTTCTGCACTCAGAGCGAGTGACTAGACCACTGTTGACACAATTTATAACCTGTTACACAATTATTTATTATATACACACCTTTTCATGATTGCTTGACACGGAGGTGACATCACTCTGATCCTTATTGTTATTGAATTTCATGAAGGGCATTTAGCGCTGTACATTTCGTTACATTATAATTCTGGAGGCTTTTAGCCTGAGTTCAGCAGCTTTTCTCCCTACCCTGTG
>NW_017307726.1:73997-86497 GCF_000935625.1 Nanorana parkeri
TTCTTGAACAAATCTACACTCTTGGCTGAAATCACTGCCGGTGGCAGTGAGTTCCAGACCTTAACCGCTCTTACTGTAAAGAACCCTCCTCGCCCATTATGCTGGAATTTTTTCTCCACCAACTTTAGGTGGTGGCCTCTAGTCTTTGTAATGGAGTTAATCTTAAAAAGTTTGTTGCCAATGTTGCTGTCACCATTGAACATCTTGTACATGAAAATCATATCCCCCCCTTAATCTCCTTAATTCCAGCATAAACATGTTTAAGTTCAGAAGCCTCGTCTCATAGCTCTGGTCCTCCATTCCCCTAACTAGTTTGGTTGCCCTCCGCTGGACTCTCTCCAGTTCAAGGACATGTCTATATGTCTAATGTTGGATCTCATACCATTCAAAGGAGTTCTCCAAAGAATGGTTGGAACCCCTGTCAGATTGTCATTTTTGTTTGAGGCCCCTATGGAGACATTTCTCTTCACTTCCCATGTGGTCACCAGAACAGTAAGTGAGACAAATCTTTCCAATGGGGTCAGCGACAACAGCAAAACCACATTTGTTTAGTAGTGGACAAGTGTTAGAACATCTGTAATTCCTTAACTTTCTATTTTTCTGTTGAGCAGATGTGTCTCACTACCTGTTTTGGTGACCCTACAAAAATGGAGAGAAACATCCCAGGGCCATGAAAAACAATAAAAACTGGACAGTGGTTATAACCTTGCCCACTCTATGCAAAACTAAAACCCTTTTTATTGCAGTCTGTGTTTTCATGATTCCTAACAACTACTTGTCTTTTAGACAGGCTTCAGACACAATAGGAAGTGTGGGAAAATGTCCCCACTTTCTGCCCATTTGATGCATGTCAGACAGGACAAGGAATACTGAAGCTTTAGGTATGACACACCTATGACACATTTTTTGTTGTTGTTTATTATAGTTTTCTGTTATGTAACCTGTTCAGTACTATAAAAGACTACACTATATTACCAAAAGTATTGGGATGCCTGCCTTTACATGCACATGAACTTTAATGGCATCCCAGTCTTAGTCCGTGGGGTTCAATATTGAGTTGGCCAACCCTTTGCCGCTATAACAGCTTCAACTCTTCTGGGAAGGCGTCCACAAGGTTTAGGAGTATGTCTATGGGAATGTTTGACCATTCTTACAGAAGTGCATTTGTGAGGTCAGGTACTGATGTTGGACGAGAAGTCCTGGCTCGCAGTCTCCGCTCTAATTCATCCCTAAGGTGTTCTATCGGGTTGAGGTCAGGACTCTGTGCAGGCCAGTCAAGTTCCTCCACCTCAAACTCGCTCATCCATGTCTTTATGTACCTTGCTTTGTGCACTGATGCGCAGTCATGTTGGAACAGGTAAGGGCCATCCCCAAACTGTTCCCACAAAGTTGGGAGCATGACATTGTCCAAAATGTCTTGGTATGCTGATGCCTTAAGAGTTCCCTTCACTGGAACTAAGGGGCCAAGCCCAACCCCTGGAAAAACAACCCCACACCATAATCCCCCCTCCACCAAACTTTACACTTGGCACAATGCAGTCAGGCAAGTAGCGTTCTCCTGGCAACCGCCAAACTCAGACACATCAGTCGGATTGCCAGACAGAAAATTATGATTTGTTACTCCAGAGAACATGTCTCAACTTCTCTAGAGTCCAGTGGTGGCGTGCTTTCCACCACTGCATCTGAAGCAATGGAAACCCATTCCATGAAGCTCTCTACGCACTGTTGTTGTGCCAATCTGAAGGCCACCTGAAGATTGGAGGTCTGTAGCTATTCACTTTGCAGACAGTTGCCGACTTCTGCGCACTGTGCTCTTCAGCATGCGCTGAGCCCGCTCTGTCATTTTACGTGGCCTACCACTTCATGGCTGAGTTGCTGTTGTTCCAAGTTGCTTCCACGTTGTTATACTACCACTAACAGTTGACCGTGAAATATTTAGTAGCAAGGAAATTTCATGGAAAACCTTAATCCAATGATTTGGGGGGGGTGTCCCAATATTTTTGGCAATATAGTGTATAATTTCATCAGTTTTATCTATAAAAAACTATTTTAGTAAAACCTTACAAAATGATTTCAATGAGGACACATCCTTATAACCATGATAGCCCTTCTGCACTGTATCAAAAAAGTTTTGCTTTAACAAAAGAGGTGGATGAACAGCGCTAAATGCCCTTCAGGAAGTTCAATGACGATAAGGATCAGAGTGATGTCACCTCCGTGTCAAGCAATCATGAAAAAGTGTGTATATATAATAAATAATTGTGTAACAAGTTATAAAATGTGTCAACAGTTGTCATAAAAACGTGTCATAAATTATCGTATTATATAAATAAATAAATAGAAATCTACAAAAAACATGTGTCATATATGTGGAAAATAAAAATTATCTCATTATAAACCAGTCTGTGTTGTTTTCTTCCAAAAAATATTAAAAAATGCGAACTTATAACAATTTTTTGGAAATGTACTTAAAGTTTTTTGACTTTCTTAGAGTTCTCGGATCTTCAACACAAGAAGTCCAAAAAAATGATGAAAATAAAAATACACATAAAAAATAATAAAAAACAAAAGAAATGTTCAGTGTTGTGAAGTCTCCAACGAAAAACACAGAAAGAAGGAAAAAACAGGCAGATCCCCTATAGGGGATGCACTCACCAGATCCCTGATAATCGAAAGCCTATATTCTTATCCCGTGGAGGCCAAAGATGTGTGTCCTCTTCCCCCGTTTAGTGGAAGCCTCAGGCTCCAGACCTGCTTGCTGCTCCGAGATGAAGGAATTAAAATCTTTTCTGTTTGATCTCTCCTATTGGGTATCCATCCGGACAAAGAACACAAAAGATGCGCTCATAGCGTAGTAAGTTCAACTTTAATGGGTCCAAATCATAGATACAAACAAGCGCTACATAATTCCATAAAATCCATAAAATTCAACGTGGAAAGCCGGCTAGTCACTCGTTCTGAGTGCAGAAAAGACTGAACAATGACGTAAAGGTAGGCCTGCCTTTACGTCATTGTTCAGTCTTTTCTGCACTCAGAACGAGTGACTAGCCGGCTTTCCACGTTGAATTTTATGGATTTTATGGAATTATGTAGCGCTTGTTTGTATCTATGATTTGGACCCATTAAAGTTGAACTTACTACGCTATGAGCGCATCTTTTGTGTTCTTTGTCCGGATGGATACCCAATAGGAGAGATCAAACAGAAAAGATTTTAATTCCTTCATCTCGGAGCAGCAAGCAGGTCTGGAGCCTGAGGCTTCCACTAAACGGGGGAAGAGGACACACATCTTTGGCCTCCACGGGATAAGAATATAGGCTTTCGATTATCAGGGATCTGGTGAGTGCATCCCCTATAGGGGATCTGCCTGTTTTTTCCTTCTTTCTGTGTTTTTCGTTGGAGACTTCACAACACTGAACATTTCTTTTGTTTTTTATTATTTTTTATGTGTATTTTTATTTTCATCATTTTTTTGGACTTCTTGTGTTGAAGATCCGAGAACTCTAAGAAAGTCAAAAAACTTTAAGTACATTTCCAAAAAATTGTTATAAGTTCGCATTTTTTAATATTTTTTGGAAGAAAACAACACAGACTGGTTTATAATGAGATAATTTTTATTTTCCACATATATGACACATGTTTTTTGTAGATTTCTATTTATTTATTTATATAATACGATAATTTATGACACGTTTTTATGACAACTGTTGACACATTTTATAACTTGTTACACAATTATTTATTATATATACACACTTTTTCATGATTGCTTGACACGGAGGTGACATCACTCTGATCCTTATCGTCATTGAACTTCCTGAAGGGCATTTAGCGCTGTTCATCCACCTCTTTTGTTAAAGCAAAACTTTTTTGATACAGTGCAGAAGGGCTATCATGGTTATAAGGATGTGTCCTCATTGAAATCATTTTGTAAGGTTTTACTAAAATAGTTTTTTATAGATAAAACTGATGAAATTATACACTATATTGCCAAAAATATTGGGACACCCCCCCCAAATCATTGGATTAAGGTTTTCCATGAAATTTCCTTGCTACTAAATATTTCACGGTCAACTGTTAGTGGTAGTATAACAACGTGGAAGCAACTTGGAACAACAGCAACTCAGCCATGAAGTGGTAGGCCACGTAAAATGACAGAGCGGGCTCAGCGCATGCTGAAGAGCACAGTGCGCAGAAGTCGGCAACTGTCTGCAAAGTGAATAGCTACAGACCTCCAATCTTCAGGTGGCCTTCAGATTGGCACAACAACAGTGCGTAGAGAGCTTCATGGAATGGGTTTCCATTGCTTCAGATGCAGTGGTGGAAAGCACGCCACCACTGGACTCTAGAGAAGTTGAGACATGTTCTCTGGAGTAACAAATCATAATTTTCTGTCTGGCAATCCGACTGATGTGTCTGAGTTTGGCGGTTGCCAGGAGAACGCTACTTGCCTGACTGCATTGTGCCAAGTGTAAAGTTTGGTGGAGGGGGGATTATGGTGTGGGGTTGTTTTTCCAGGGGTTGGGCTTGGCCCCTTAGTTCCAGTGAAGGGAACTCTTAAGGCATCAGCATACCAAGACATTTTGGACAATGTCATGCTCCCAACTTTGTGGGAACAGTTTGGGGATGGCCCTTACCTGTTCCAACATGACTGCGCATCAGTGCACAAAGCAAGGTACATAAAGACATGGATGAGCGAGTTTGAGGTGGAGGAACTTGACTGGCCTGCACAGAGTCCTGACCTCAACCCGATAGAACACCTTAGGGATGAATTAGAGCGGAGACTGCGAGCCAGGACTTCTCGTCCAACATCAGTACCTGACCTCACAAATGCACTTCTGTAAGAATGGTCAAACATTCCCATAGACATACTCCTAAACCTTGTGGACGCCTTCCCAGAAGAGTTGAAGCTGTTATAGCGGCAAAGGGTTGGCCAACTCAATATTGAACCCCACGGACTAAGACTGGGATGCCATTAAAGTTCATGTGCATGTAAAGGCAGGCATCCCAATACTTTTGGTAATATAGTGTAGTCTTTTATAGTACTGAACAGGTTACATAACAGAAAACTATAATAAACAACAACAAAAAATGTGTCATAGGTGTGTCATACCTAAAGCTTCAGTATTCCTTGTCCTGTCTGACATGCATCAAATGGGCAGAAAGTGGGGACATTTTCCCACACTTCCTATTGTGTCTGAAGCCTGTCTAAAAGACAAGTAGTTGTTAGGAATCATGAAAACACAGACTGCAATAAAAAGGGTTTTAGTTTTGCATAGAGTGGGCAAGGTTATAACCACTGTCCAGTTTTTATTGTTTTTCATGGCCCTGGGATGTTTCTCTCCATTTTTGTAGGGTCACCAAAACAGGTAGTGAGACACATCTGCTCAACAGAAAAATAGAAAGTTAAGGAATTACAGATGTTCTAACACTTGTCCACTACTAAACAAATGTGGTTTTGCTGTTGTCGCTGACCCCATTGGAAAGATTTGTCTCACTTACTGTTCTGGTGACCACATGGGAAGTGAAGAGAAATGTCTCCATAGGGGCCTCAAACAAAAATGACAATCTGACAGGGGTTCCAACCATTCTTTGGAGAACTCCTTTGAATGGTATGAGATCCAACATTAGACATATAGACATGTCCTTGAACTGGAGAGAGTCCAGCGGAGGGCAACCAAACTAGTTAGGGGAATGGAGGACCAGAGCTATGAGACGAGGCTTCTGAACTTAAACATGTTTATGCTGGAATTAAGGAGATTAAGGGGGGGATATGATTTTCATGTACAAGATGTTCAATGGTGACAGCAACATTGGCAACAAACTTTTTAAGATTAACTCCATTACAAAGACTAGAGGCCACCACCTAAAGTTGGTGGAGAAAAAATTCCAGCATAATGGGCGAGGAGGGTTCTTTACAGTAAGAGCGGTTAAGGTCTGGAACTCACTGCCACCGGCAGTGATTTCAGCCAAGAGTGTAGATTTGTTCAAGAACCTTTTGGACAATTTCTTGAGGGACCGTAAATATCCAGGGATACCAGTATCCCTAAGAATGAGATGATGCGTGGACCTATATGGGTTGGACTTGATGGACGTATGTCTTTATTCAACCCCAAATACTATGTAACTATGTAACATATAATAGTGACCCACTCAACTTTTGCTTCTCTACAGGCTGCAGTAGACTGATAGTTGGTTGGGCTTTATACAAGGATGACTGCAGTTAAACAGCTACAGGAAATATGTGGTCTATTCTGTGAATCAAGCTTAAAAATACAACATAGGAAAGCAGCGGTTTGATAGGTGGATTTTTTGTGATTTAAAATTACCTTATGAATAAAACGTAACTAAAAAACAGTACTTTGCTACCCCTCTTCAGTTCTAGGCGCGCTCCCTCAGTATTTCACAGAAAATCCATATATAAACCAAAAGTACCATAAAGTGCATTGTTTTACATTTAACAGACACAGCTGTCTAATCTTAAGATTTGCCATAAAGCTGAGAATAAGCTGCATTCATAAGCGTTATCAAAGCGATGTGGAAAATGCTGTTCCAAGTTAGAACTATGAGTGTGGATGGTGAAAGATCAGATCATGAAAGTCTAATGTCAAATGCTTTGCTCTAGGCTCGGATAAATGTATGTTTCACAAATATTGGCAAACCGGTTTATATGTCTTGTGTACAGGTAATACCGTGCCAGCACTTACACATCAACAGAAAGGGTCACAAGGGTCAAAAGCTAACATCAAAAACTAAATGAAAGAACGACAATTCTATTATGATGAAAACCCTCATTTACCACGAGGAAAGACAGGCTGAGAAATAAAACGGGTTTTGACAGAGGCTTAGCCTTTCACTGTGAGAAGCTGGGATATTAGTTTATGTTTGAACTGAGGAACATGGGTTTTTTTAAATTGCTCAAATGCATGTTGGGTTGTAAGTAATCTGAGAACTGCAGCTAGGCTCTTGGGCACTCTATGAAAACAGAAACCGGGTTCCAACCACAAGAATCTATATTAATTAAAAATAACTAGAATTTTGTGTACTTTTGTGCAAAGCTAACATCCAATTTACAACAGTTAATGACATGTAGTCAGTGAATACATTTAAAGGGATAGTCATGCTTATACATTTGGTCAAATTTTGTTAAAAGACAAACACGTGATATGGACATAACTATTCTGTTTAATCTGCTACATTTTGTTTAATCTGCTAATCTGACCTACAGATCACATTATTTTGTATAAAAAATGGTAATGAAAACAGTAAGATATGTTAATACATAGTATTTAAAGTCAAAGTTAATCTGAACCCTAATTGCTAACATTTAGTTTGGTAAAGCATCATAAACAGCGTACATGTTTTATTTTTTATAAAATACTGTGTTTTTACCTTTATTTCATCCTTTTTGCACATCAGCCACCTCCTATCTACATGCACATCATTGCACATCATTGCTTCCTACAATGGACCATGCCAGCGCAATTTGTATCTGCTCGACATATGGAGTAAAAAGTGAATCTTGTGTCATGTCTTGCCCTATATAGCATTTATCTTTCAATGTTTTTTATTGAGAGATTTAGTATACAAAAAAGTTGTAACGTAAAGAAACATAAATTAATGTTTTTAGCACTGCCACATTCTGTGATATATCACTGTAGAAGCACGATGAAGATTGTGATTTTGTCATTTTTATAAACCTCGCTTAGGTTTTTTGTTGCCTAGTTCAAAGCGGGAATACATAAATAAATAATATTATTCATTATATGACAGTAGTATGTATACCTCATGTTACATGAACAGTATAAAATAATAGAGAAGAGGTAGACCTCACCATCAGTGCCTGGAATATGTGGTGTAGGTCATCATTTAAAGAAGTAAGGAGGAGCTGAGTCAGAGAATGGGGGTAAGGCTCCCCCATTCTCCCCCAGAGTGAATTCAGAGATGATTGGAGGATCTATAGCCGAGTGGTACACAAATAAGATACATTTTGTTAATAGTTAAGGTACATGAATGCATTTTTAAGGTTTAACTCCTGAGTTTAGTGTCACTTTAACATGCCTAAATCCTCACAGATTGCATTTTTAAACAAACCTATCTTAACAATTTCCAAACACTCACACTCCCTCATCTCATGCTTAAATCTATGCGGCCTGTTCATGGAATGTCCAACAATACCTCTTAACAAATGAAAGCATAACCTTCTTGAATCATGAGAAACGTATTAGCATCTTGAATTATAGACATGCCATCTTTTATAGGACTTGGGAATCTTGCATTAACAACATCCAACATTGAAGAGATGATAACAACAATGTAAGTCTTCACTGGCTCAATCTTTGCAGAATACAAACTTTCTAATTGCCCATTCTCCAAAAACTTACCCCAAACTGGCTATTTCAATTTGCAATAGCCAATAGTAAACTAGCATTGTACCCGCCCTCTGCTGATGGACCTGATGGAGAACTGCAGCAGAGGGCGGGTACAATGCTAGTTTACTATTGGCTATTGCAAATTGAAATAGCCAATAGGAATCTAGCAATGCATTCCAATGGGCAAAAACGTTTTTGTTTTTTTTTCTATTCTGACACGGCTCCGTGTCAGAATAAAGAAAAAAAAGAAACAGCAGTGTTTCTCTCCTTGGCGGCCGGGAGCAGGAGACTCCCGGAGCGTCAGGGAGAGTTTGCTGTTTGGAGATCAGTGTCCCTGGTTAGCAGGTAACCAGGGACGCTGATCTCTCTGCAAGTGGCCGGAGCCAGCCGTAAGATCACGGCTGGCTCCGCCCAGCTGTCAGAAGCAGGCTGTCGGCTGGCCAATGGCCGTCCGCTCGGTTCTACTGAACCAAAGGGTTCCTGGGGCCGAAGCTAGCCGAAGGATCGGCCGAAGCTACGGCTAGATCCTTCGGAAGCTTTGTGAATAGACCCCATAGTTTGGCTTTCTGCAGTTTCTACTAACCTCTGGTGATTGCTTGCTCCTACCTGCTACTTGGGGAGTATACCTTGGTAATTGGGTGGGAGGCTGCATGTGTCAGAGTGAGGAATGTTTGTACCTCCCTGGCCAACCACTTGGAGTTTTGTTTGCCAGTGATGCATGCTGGGAGGCTATAGATATTTAGGTAGTGATCTTGGAAGGCAGAGTGGACTGCCGCATGGGGGAGAGCTGTATTAGATTGTCTGATCCTCCTAGGCTAGCTGCCTAGGGAGGAGGCCTTGTGCTCACACTAAGGCCTAGGTCTTAGGCCTAGTCAGCGAGATTTGAGGATGGAGATGACATGGAGAAGCTTCTGCATGTATGAAGAACTAGGGAAGTTGGTCCTCTACTGAAGCATGGAGAATTCTTTCTGAAATCGACTGGTAGCTATATCATAAAGTATTTTACAATCAGGAGCACAAGTCACAGATTGCCAAGTTGGCTTAAAGGTTCTCTTTTTGTGGAGGCTGCCACATCCTGGGTGTTCTGTGCCCTAACCCTCTCTCCCTGAGTTGTGTAATTAATGTTAAATAAGCATCATAACATTGGTGTGAAAATCAGTTTTATTGGTCACCCCTGGAGGGTCAGTAAGGGCTTTTTGGGCAGTAATGGAACTGTAAACCCTAGACAGGCTAAGAGAGACTGATCTATTCTGTGGCTACTTTGGGGGTGAGCACCACACTCCTGATTTATTCAGCCATCCAAATATGGAGGAGTCTGTGACTTTCTTTATGTTACAGCATTGGTGCTTGATGCTTGGTCTAGCACAGTTACATGGCGGAAAGCAGAATGCTAAGCCATGTTTAAGCTATGGCTGGATTAAAACTGAGCTCTGGGCAATCTTTCTTTGCTCCTGGAAGTTGAACTGAGTGGCTGAAGTACCATCGAAAAGTAAGTATGTGTTTCTTTGGAGGAAGGGGCATTAAAGTGAACCTGTTGCTTTGCCCTGCTTGGGCAAATATCATCTCAGAAATGATCAACACTTTAACCTGCAGTGCAGAAATCCTGGGCTGACAAAATTCTTATTTTAAAATACATACAGAATAAACCCACTGGAAGTTCTGTGTAAGCATTGTTTTTTTTCTGCAATAAGGTTTGGGGGGCTCTTAGGGCAATGTGATACACCCACTTTATATTGGCCTCTATTTCAGCTGAATCCGTTCAGCAATCCATTTTCATTACAGCAGGTTTTACTGACTGTATCTAGACATGAATCACTCTTAGTTAAACTTTGATTTGAGCAAGATTTTTTCTAAAATTTTGTAAAAATGTCACTGTTCTATCATTTCCTCAGAACTAGCTAAAAAGACTATAATTATCGTTATTTGATTATATGTTGGAAAACTGACCTTCAATTATAAAATATGTCTTCCCAATAATTCCTGTAGCCAGGTAGTTGTGTTCCCAAAACAATTAATTCAAATTATTATAACTTTTCTTAATTCTGAGAACCAGAAGTATATTGTTGCTGAGAAGTTCAAATGTTGTAATAGGACTGATTCTGAGCTGAGACAGGAAATGTTGAGTCGATGAATATTTTATTAATATGCCATTAGAAACAAGAGGCATTGCCGGGTAGGAATAGATGAAATGATACTTGTGTCAGGTCTGTAATATACTAAACTGCTTTTACTGCTTAACCCTGTTTAGGCCACACGATGCCCATATAACTATTTTAATATTTTGCTTCTTTTCTGCACACAGCTCAAGCATTATAATATTAGCTGGGCCAAGGTAATGTAGACACACATTTACAAATCCAGATAATAACTGTAAAAACAAATACTTTCAAAAATAGCCCTTACTATAATAATGGAAGATTTTTTGAAAGCTAGTTAAATAGCCTTTTTTATAGTAATGGAAGATTTTTTCAAAGCTAGTTAAATAGCCCTTTTTATAGTAATGGAAGATTTTTTTCTAAGCTAGTTAAAGAAATACACTCATCCCCATAATCAGAGCCGACAAGTGATCACAAACCGTTGAACGCTCAGCTCACAGTCTTCTCCTGTTAGAGAGTGGTGACTGTCAGTCACTCTTCCCCGCAGGGATTCCCTTCCCCCTTCTCTGTTCCTCCATTGCTGAATGGAGGGACAAACAGGGGAGGAAGCAGGCACAGCTGGCTCTGGCTCTATAGAGGCAGAGTCGGGGGGGATTCCGACAATTGGTACCTCTTCATCGGTGCCTCTGACCTCTACATCACTACTGTATCCTGGGTGGCAGGAGATTTAAAGGAGAAGTATTGGGAGAGTAAAATGTACTCTTCCCAATACTTAGAGCCGGTGTGTGACACTGCAGGTGTCACACATCGGCTCTATAGATTGAGAACTCAGTGATCACAAACTGTTGATCATTCTTCGAAGAGAGCGTTAACTGTCAGTCACCACTCCCCACAGGGATTCCCCCGTCCCCTCTCTCTGTTCCTTCAGCACTCATTCAAGGGACAGACATGGGGGGAGCGGCCACAGCTGGCTCTGGCTCTAGAAAGGCAGTGCCAGCTGTCAATCAGGCAGAGTAGGGGATCCTGACAATTTTGTCAGGATTCTTCCCGGCTGCAGCATGGCTCTGCGCTGTCAACAAATAGTAGTAGCCCACTATTTTGCTAAGTTTGGTTCACAGGAGTACATTGTGTGACCCAAACGCTAACTGAAGCCAAAAAATGGTTTGGCTATAGTTCTCTTTAAGTATCAACTATCTTCTTTGCAAGGAGAGCTTTTTTTAAACTCTAAGTTTACTGACCCCTAGATAATTATATAAGGAAGAATAACCTTAATGACCAACAGCACAGTTTATTGGGCTTTTTGCAGTGTAACCTCTTGAAGTGTTCCAAGACTGCATAGAAGGGATAAAAGCACTTCATATGTCCCAATAAACACTGCAATTAACATCACAATACATAATATAGGTACAAGATTGAGATATATATACTGCAGAAGTGTTAACTGACCAAAAGTAGGGCAGCTTTAAAAGAACTGGTGGGGACAACCAGCCTACTCACAAAACCAGTCACTGGTCACACTATAGTGTTGTCTGACTCACACCTACAGTGGTTATATACCTGACCGCAAGCTGAGAGGGGTATAATGCATCTTACCACCAGTGGTGACTGAAGGTGATAGGCCTCAGTGTGATCCTCTGCAATTGCCTTAACATCTGCTATTTCTGTAAGGGCAGTTGCTGTTGTAACCTGCTATCTGAGCACCATCACCAGACATGGAAATATAATATGACAGGATGTAATGTCACACTAGGGAAGCACAACCGTAGTAGCATGGAGGGCAGCTGCACAAGAAAAATGGGCCGCCATTCTTGCCACTTGTTGTCCTTGATTGAGGGCACAAAGGAAATAGTTTATTTTTCAAACAGCATGAAGTGTAAATGAAGAAAAAATTTATTTCAGAAAAAAGTTTGACTTTAGGAGCAAACAGCAGAATGCAGATAATGTGTTACTATAACAAGCTCTCATGCTTTTCTCAGCAGCCTGTGTGTATTATGGAGAGAGTAAGTACTCCCCCTTCCCCGCAGTGACGAAGAA
>NW_017307726.1:88997-97285 GCF_000935625.1 Nanorana parkeri
ATACCTATGACCACCCTTGAACACTTCTTCTTTCGAGGAAATAAGCAACCTTTCCCAGAGTATTAATATAGTGTACATTGCAAACATTTTATCAAATTGCACAGTTCTACCTGCTGCCATTTGTATTGGAACTAAAGCATAGACTCCAGTTATTTTCCTATAACATGCAAGCACATCCTAGGTCCAAGTCCAGTCCTAGTAGTAATAAGTACAAAACTAATGGCACCAGTAATGAGACAATCCCATGCAAAAGAAATTACATCACTGAGAGAACTGCATTCATATTAATTTTATATTTAAATATTTTAGCCAGTTAAATGGTACATTAGATTACCAGACGAATTAATTTCAAAGGAACAGAACAAAATTGATTAGTTAGTTAAAACATAATAATTAAAGAGCCAATGCATTTCTGGGGGTCAGAAGTCTTCTTTCAGGCTTAACAAGGTGGGGTTACAGCTAAGTGAAATTCCTGAGATTGAGGTGTTCTCAATTGGAGAAGAGGGAGGGCTTCTTAATGCTCCAGCAGCTGCCAGAAGGTTTGCTCCACTTGAGAACACCCTGACATTGAAATTGTGCTGAGCTGAAGCCCCTCCTTGTTTAAGCCTTGCAAATTCATAATGTATTTATTAATTGATAAGAAACATTGTAACGAGGCATTTCATATTGCAGTAGTAACATTTTCTGTTCAGAGAAATTCAGCACTGGATAGGAAACAAACTATGTTAGCTGATAGACTGATACAGGGTCTATATCAGAAGGAGTATCTTATTTGATCAGTAAAAAGGCAAGAGTAAAAAAAATACTCTGAGCATCAAAGTTCATTTTATATTGTGTGTTGCTTTGCATAACAAACTTCCTGCAATACACTTTTCTATGGATTTGCATATTGTACCTGGCACTAGACTTAAAGTGATATCAAACCTTCATATTTTTTTTTTCTTTATGATTAGGAGGCCTGTACTTACATGAATTCACTCTTCTTCTTCCTTATAATTTTTTAGTTGCCTTGTTTTTCTAGCTGGTCCCCAAACCACTAGCCCCCATGTCTGTTTGTGGGTGTCTCAATCAGCTAGCCGGTCGCTATGGAGATACCTGTGCATCCGTGTTCCTGGCTGTGCCGCACCATATGCATGCACACTATGTGTGCATTCATATGCATGCACGGCGGGCGGCAAGCCACGCCCCTTCTCCCTCCATAGCTCTCCTCCCAACAGATTAACTGATGGCAGAAGAAAGCATATCGCTCTCTGCCCTCAGTACCCTCCCCAAGAACCAGGAAGTTCAGGGAATGCGAAATATCTTCCTGGATCTGGTAGAGGTGACAAGCAACCACAGGTAAGTGTGGGGGAGACATTTAAAGGTACTGGGGTTTTTTTTACCCTAATGCAGAGAAAAATCTAGCCTTTAGTACTACTTTAACTAATGCAGAGAGAAAAAGAGGTTCAGCCATAAACGTATGTGCCTTTACTTGCCAGCTTTGTGCTCAAATTATATCTTATAAAGTTGCATTCTTCTTATTCCACTTTACTATCTGCTGTCTGTGTCTCTAAAAGGGTGATAAGGTGGCAGTAACACCAGCGCTGCAGGCCGAGGTCTGGGGAATTGGAGAACTCTTGGGGCCTCAGCAACTGTTATACTATACTTTGAATACTCTTATCAACAGTGGTAGGCATGGGATTCCATTGAGTGTATAGTCTGAGTAGTGCACAGTTATGGCAATGGACCATACAAGAAGATATGTGTGACACATGTGTGTAGTGGTCTTAGATTTGCACTTAGTAAACAGTTTACAAGGTGGTAGACCACGAACGTAAAAATCCTATCAGGAAAATGTATTATATATACTGTAAACAGGCAAAAGTAAGGACATGCAGAATTTAGTATTGTAACAAAGACATGCAGTCAAGTTAGGCTCTGTTTAGGTAGAGTCATAACACAGGTCAAGGGAGGTAGTGTATAGGCAAACCGACAGAGATCACTGAAGCATGGCAAGGTCAGGAGACACAAGATAGAAGTAAAGCTAAAAAGCAGAGGCAGAAGATGGAAGCCAAAAGTGGCAACGGAAGGGGGTATTTCAAAGACACTGTTCAAAGAATACAGAGGCGGGATCTGACGTGTTGAATGCCACTAATTTCTCTAACCGCTCTTACCACAGGATTGAGTATTGTTCAAACCAATTACAACCCGCCAAGGAAATAAGCAACAGAAACATTATAATATCAATGACTAGTCACCTGAAAAAAAAGTTTGTTAAAAAGTTTTAACAAAACATAATGAAAAGAGAAAAAAGAGATGTGGTGTGACATGTTAATCAATTGCCTGTTATTTTATTTTTACTCTGTTTTAGACTGATGTTTTTCATTTATTGCACAGCAACCATTTCAGATGAGCACTGTTATATATTGGTTTCTGGGTTGGGTCTTGTAAGAGGTCCTTTTTCTCCCCATTTTGTATGTTCTCTAATAGACTCTAGTGCTCAAGGGAAAAAGATGACTGCGGTTTGCTGAAGACCAGTCACTTTTTCTGTAAGTACAATAACTAATGCTACTGATGAGTTTCTTCACATGCTTAGCCATGTAATGGTTCGCAAAAAAACTTGACCTTAGATTTGGGGTTCCCCTTTGTGACAAACATGTTAAAAGAAATGCGTAAACTGTTGAATGTTCATTCACTATGTACTTCTGTGCCTCCTGGGCTGGTACTGCAGATTACCAACACTTGGAATATTCTATAGATTGACATTCTATGAATCCTAGGTACTGTATGTGCTGCCAAAAGATGGAGTTGAGCTGCATCACCCCAGCTCTCACTGTATGTCAATAGCATGCCCTAAGAAATCTTCTATTTGAAGATTAGGATGGCTTAATGGGACCTAATATGTAATGTCTTACAAGAACAAAGATTGGGATGGCTTAATGGGACCTAATATGTAATGTCTTACAAGAACAAAGATTGGGATGGCTTAATGGGACCTAATATGTAATGTCTTACAAGAACAAAGATTGGGATGGCTTAATGGGACCTAATATGTAATGTCTTACAAGTACACATTAGTCCCTTTGCATTTTTCCATTTCAGTTCCCCATATTTTAGAATTTAAATCACCCTTCCCTTTTTTGCATTAACATACATTTTCAGAAGTGACATTCAGGCTTAATGCAGTTTCCCTCAGTTAGTCCAATGGATATATCTGAAAATTCTCAGTCAATCTGTGGTTTGCAATTTACTATGCACCCTTCCCATATTTAGTGTTTTCAACAGATGCAGGAGCAGACTGAGCAAAGACTGATGGATAAAATCACTTAAACCAATGTTTTATTCCTCCCTAATTCTCTTTTGCTGTCTTATAAGGAACATCTAGAAATGTTAATTGTGCCCAAGCAGTATCCTTAAACATTTATATTTTGCCTTGATTTCCTCCTAAAAAATAGCAGTGCACTACCTGTGCCTGGAGCCTCATAGCTGTGTATACGCAAAGGGAACTCTAAGGCACTTGTGCCTCTGACAGCATGGAGTGAAAATTGGTGATGTCACTTCTTTTCTGCTTGCTACTTTCATTGCTGAAGAGGAAGTTGTACCTAATGTGCTGCTGTGCAAGTATCTACCTGCTTCTGCTTCATTCATTCTGTGGATCTGTGCTTTTGCAACCTTTCCTGATGCTTACTGATTATTCCAGTCATTAGTGGGCCACTCTGACAAATGCCCTGACCATATAACCAAAAGGTCATCTGCACAAAGAGACACAGTGTGGAACAAGGCATGGTAAGGAGTGAAGCTCATACAATACTGGTGACTAGTCCTATGGCCCTTGCTTGTTTTTTTTTGGCATAGCTTCCACAGTTCAGGCCCACTTTAAGACATTAAAATTACATAGAATTGGTAGAAATGGGTAGAATAGACCACAAAGCAGTTCTCATCTCAGCTGATATACCACCTTGTCTTACAGTTCCACAAGTCTCTCTCCACAACCCCCTGTCTTTTGCTTCTAGGAGTCTCAGGCCTCTGGATCAGCCAATCCGTACCCAAATCCTTGAGTACCTTCAGCCTGACACACACAAATAGCACCGCTGGCTCTTTCACAAGTAGCTGGTCTTCTCTGGGCATACTTGATTGCCATCCAGTCCACAGCTCCAATCTGATTTTTTTCCGGCAGTCTAAGAAACTTAAAGAGGACCCATAATGAAATTTCTTTTGTTTTTATGATGAGGACATGCAAGTGATTTGTAAGTGCAATTTCAAGGTATTTATTAGCTATTACTGAGATCACAGTAAGACAACAGGAAGACAACTGATAATCTCTTTGTCCACAAGCATCTGCTTCTTTCTATTGTTGCTTAAAAAATATAGAGAGAGAGGGACTCAGTTATACCTAAAATAATTTGCATCTGCTCAGCCACAGAGCAAAAGTAGATATTTGGAAAATAAAGATCACATGATAGCAGTAGTAGCAGTGTGTGCAGTAGTAGAAGTAATAATAGAACATATTCTAGTTGTATCCATCACATCCTTGATAACCATGGAAAGACATGTAAAAGAAGCATGTAACTCTACATGGCTACACTCCTTTTCTTCTGTTTGTGCTAAAACCACTACTAGAGCCTTGTGTGGAGAACCATCCAATGTGGTCTTTTCTGAGATTTAAGAATGTCAGTAAATGTAGATAGGAATGCTAAATACAGCTGGGACAAAATGCATTGACATCACTAAACAAAGACTTGGTCTGACACTGCTGCAGTCTTGATAAGCTTTAAGGTCCAAATTGATAGTACTGTGTTTCCCCGAAAATAAGACACTGTCTTATTTTTTTTTTTGCCCCAAAAAAACACACTAGGTCTTATTTTCAGGGGATGCCTTTGTTTTTTTTAATGTGCAACAAAATGGTCAGTATCGGTAATGCTGATCCCTTTCTTTCACTTTCACAGGCTGAGTGCTGGTATCACTCCGCCTATCACAGTAACCAGCGCTATAGAGGAAGTATCGGCTAATGCGGCTCTGCTCCCTCTGCCGCTGCAGCCTTGCTTTCTACAGCTCCGGCTTCCTTTGCCATCAGGGACAGCGTCACCAGCGGTGCAGCTGTGGGGACATCAGACAGTGGACAGCACGGTAAAGTACGGTACCATTTACCGGTACACATTACAGTACAGTACCATTACATTAAGCAGTGCCTTCATGGGGACAGCAGTTTGTGAAGTATGGTACTGGAGTGCTCCCTGTCACTGCGCTGGCCAGAGGGAGTCCCCTGTCATCCCCTTAATATAGTATGTCCCTGCAGGCTGATACCATCTCTCCTGCTCCTGCTCAAGTTCCCCCTTCCATGCTACCACCAGACTAGGTCTTATTTTCGGGGTAGGTCTTATATTACAGGAATCTTGAAAAATAGTGCTAGGTCTTACTTTCGGGGGAAAAGGGTAGCACCATATTTTATCTGATTGAAGACTTTACATTTATTGATGCAGTTGGTATTGATACCAATTTAAAATATATCAATAGTCATATCAATAGTTCTTCAATCGGACAATATTTAATATAATCTAGCTTTCTAATTATGTCTGAAAATATATTGCTTCATTTGAAAGTACATATAATTTTATTTTGATTTGTGGGAATCACTTGGGAACACTTAACTGGTGTTTATTTGCCCAATTAGTCTTTATTGGTAAAGCTCACTGATTGTCAAATTATCAGTAAATACCAGAGTCTGTTTTAAATACATTTATCAGTGTCCTCTACGGAACGCAGTATAGACAATCACACAGCCTAATCAATGGGTAAAGTTAATGAGAATGTTCTCAACTGTACGGTCGAATAATAAAAATATCAATATATGTGTAACAGTATAATATCAGACTGAACGCAAGCAGTTATTATTCTGCTCCTGTCAAAAGCTTATTTGCTCGATTGTACTACATAACTTCCCCTAAGGAAACATCTGTGTATTTAGCATAATTGGAAGACAATTAATTAACACTCTTTTGTCATTGGAAATAACATAAGACACCCAATAATATAATACTTTACACTTTATAATCTCGTCCCACAATAGTATAAAGAAGAAAGAAAAAGAAGAAATTTTCAAAAGCATTTTGGATCTGCTCTGATGTTCAGCCTGTTTTTGATTTAGAGAAAACAAATCTTCTAAGCCAGTTAATCTATGTTGTTTTCAAGATGTTTAAATGAATGTATCAACTAACATCCGCTTTATGGTAAAATAAAGTGAAAAAAGAACACAGAAGAATGCAAACATCAATTCCCTCATTACTAGCTGGTTTAATAGAGGCTTTGCAGCAAGTATTTCAAAAACACTCATCTTTATTTTTTGGGTAATATACAGTAGTGATGTGTTGGGAGATATACTTGATAAATACACAGCTCTGCCAGAAATGACACATTTTTTCATGCCTTCCTTTATTGTTGTAAGGGTTTTTTGCCGCCAAGGGGGTCAGCAATGTGGAAACATAAAGGCCAATTTAATTTGTGCTTCTGTGGCTGCCAAGTATTTTAATTCAGACAGCTGTGACTGAAGAGTTAATATTTTACTTGTCAAAATCCAAAAGCAGGCCAGTGAATCACTGTAATTCTCATTAAGAGGCTTTCCCCCAGTAGCACCCTAATTCAAAATAATGAAAGTTGAGACTGAGTGCAATTCTAATACCAGTTGAGACCTATCTTTTAATATTTTTTCTGTGATGGATTAGGGATCGAGGAAATTCATCTCAGATCATACAACCTAATTTAATAAGGGATCATTCCAAGAGTATTGCATTTTATAATAATGTCATTTAATGTGTCGTCTTCCATTTTTACTGTCCCACATGTATGCTTACATGGTGGCACCATGGGAATAAACCTTTGAAGAATAAGTATAGTTTTTACTTTGGACAACTGAACACTGAGTTAGGACAAGTGGTGATCAGAGTTTTCCAGCTTTGTAAAGTAGAGTTATTGACAAGCTTCGCATTGCTAATCCATAAATGCCTGGATACGTTGTAGGTTATATTGCCTAGGGCTGCTGTGATCTCTAATGTTGATAGTACATGTGGTAAATGTTCAAGTGGTTATCACTCTGATGACTGTTAAAACTTTGTAAATGATTTGTCTTGCTTGAATTCGATATTACAGTTCCACATAGCCTGTATGAGCATCATGAATATTCTATCATTATACTGTATATTTTTTTGCCATTGACATTGCACATCTTTGCACTTTTGTCCATGAACAGTGCATGGGGATGACGCAGAAGATGTCTCATTAATTGTATAAAACAAGAATCAGCCTTTGACCTCCAGTCAATTTGCTCATCTGCATTTGAACAAGAACCTGCCAGAGGAATAGCTGGAAGCCCCGCAGTCTTGGTATAAAATCTGAATTAAGCCATTCCAATCTAATTTAATAACCTTCAACAGGTCCATGCTGCCCTAGAGCTGCAAATATTTAATAAAATGGGGTTTAATGTTTAATTTTTCAAAAAACATAAAAAAAGAAAAGGACCAGATAACAAAAGAAACACTGGTTGTGAGCGACTAATTCTGTTTTATTCTATACAGAATTAAATGTGAGCTCATCTGGTTAAATATTTACTATCACGTGTTCATGAATGGGGAGGAGCCTCTGTACTGAGTGCTTCTCCCCATTGAGAAATTCATGAATGAACAGAAGTGATGTAAATCACATCCTGTTCCTTCATAACTGGGGACACATTAGTAATTTGTAATAGTAAACTAGCATTGTACCCGCCCTCTGCTGCAGTTCCCCATCAGGTCCATCAGCAGAGGGTGACTACAATGCTAGTTTACTATTGGCTATTGCAAATTGAAATAGCCAATAGTAATGTCCCAATGCTTTTCAATGGGGGAAAAAAAAAATCTTTTTTTTTTTCTATTCTGACATCGCTCGTGTCAGAATAAAGAAAACAAAGACACAGCAGTGTTTCTCTCCTGGGCGGCCGGTAGCGGGAGGCTCCCAGAGCGCCCGGGAGAGTTTTTTTTTTGCTTTTTGTTTGACAGCAGCAGAGCCGCCGGACAATAGGAAACTATTGGGCGGAGCTAGCTGTCACTGCTAGCTCTGCACAATCGTTTGCTATTTACTTTTTTCACTCTTTTTCTGTTCTGCTCGGTCCCTCTGAGGGACCGAGCAGAACAGCAGAGCTGAATGCCGCTCGGCGGCATTTCGGCTATTCACTCACTGCTGTTTGGGATCTTTAAGAATAGACCGAATAGCAGTGAGTAGCCTGCCGGAGGTTCGGCTCAGCCGATCCAGATGTTGGATCGGCTGAGTCGAACTCCTTC
>NW_017307726.1:98049-102897 GCF_000935625.1 Nanorana parkeri
TGGGCGGAGCTAGCTGTCACTGCTAGCTCTGCACAATCGTTTGCTATTTACTTTTTTCACTCTTTTTCTGTTCTGCTCGGTCCCTCTGAGGGACCGAGCAGAACAGCAGAGCTGAATGCCGCTCGGCGGCATTTCGGCTATTCACTCACTGCTGTTTGGGATCTTTAAGAATAGACCGAATAGCAGTGAGTAGCCTGCCGGAGGTTCGGCTCAGCCGATCCAGATGTTGGATCGGCTGAGTCGAACTCCTTCTGCACTTCGGGTCAGCCGAACATGCTGAGCATGTTCGGCCGACCCGAAGCCACACGAAGCAAGCCGATGTACGGTTGATTTCAGCCTATGTACGGCTGAAATCAGCCGTACCAGCCTGAAGTGAATAGCCGAACAGTGTTCGGCTCACTTCACTTCAGATCGGTCATTCACTCGGCTGCCCTCGGCAGCTTAGTGAATAGACCCCATAGTGTTTATTGAGTTTTCCACATACAAAAACTTAAAACAACATTCAAGGGCAACGTCAGGTGAGCATCCCTGAGGATAAAAGCACAGCTGCAAATAATAACACCCGCATCCGCAGCAAAAATGACATTGCGCCCAGATTCAGCCCGTACCGTAGCCCAGTGACCCGTCCCTGCCACGGGGGTTCAGACTGCAAAAGTCCCCCCTTTCTAGGAGAGTCCACGCCACTGAGCCGGGTGAGGCCCTGGGTTTTCAGCGTCAGGTTATAAACAAGGCATCCTGCGAAAGCTCCGATTACTGAACCATCAGGTATTTCGCCCCACCTAGAGCTCCTTGCGAGACAACAGAACAATTGACGTACAACACGACAAGACAAGCGGACAGCAGAGAGACACAAATAGACAAAGGGGAGAGAAAGAAGGGGAAAGAAGGGAGAGGGGGGGCTGGTGACTCTTATGTGGTCAAGGAGAGCAGATCGTGTTTTTATGCCATCGTTCTAAACTCCTCCGTTGTCATAAACATTTGCCATGGCCTCCACCTGGACTGGAATGATTCAGACCTGCTCAAATATTTTTTTATAAGACATGTGTTGCTCTCTGTTTAGATTTTTTTCTGAAACCCAACAACTTTTAGTTATTTATATTAAACCATCCACTAGAATGGTGTCAGATCTTTTATTTGCGTTTTATCTGTATTTATTTTCGTTGTGCGCTGCAGTCCTGATTTAATGCTCTATTCTGGTATGACCCACTTCTTTAGCTTCATTGGAAAGGTCCCAGTCCTTTACAGTAGCTGGACAGGATGGTGGTTAAAAATTCTCTCAACTGTTTTTTGCATAACCAAAATCCTCATGGACTACTGGGTCTGAAGACTGGATAAGTATCCCGAATTGGCACAGCTTCATATACAGGTGACTCCACGAACGTACTCCTGCCTTGGCCAGCATTTTCCACTTTTGATTGAATGTTTGTCAGTAAAGTGAATTTTGGGTCTAACTTCCTTGAATCTGCAGCTAAAGCAAGGTTAAAGGCTTACCCATATCTGCAACAGAGCCCCGAATCTGGCTCTAAAACAGATATGACAGGTTACACAATTGTAAAACTGTAGTTTTACTTTCAGGTAAACAGCAAGGGTAAAATTAGCTTTGAATGGCCTGATGAAGCTCATAGCATGAGCAAATGCATCGAGGTGATGCAGTGGCCCAATTACCCTAAGCCATGTTGATCATGGCTGGATGATCCAGCACATGCAGTTAATTTGAATTGCGCCAGGTGGATTTAGAAGTGGACTTTGTTATAGGATTTCAAAAGTAACAGTAAACAGTGGGTGTCACTATTCATATGGTGAGCTTTTAGATAAGTGCATTCACTTTTTATCCATGTGCATTTTAAAATAGCAGGCTACCCTTGGGTTTTGGCATGTAATGGAATGTGATAAACTGAGAGAAAGCCCGACTCCCTTGAGGAGCCTGACAGTTTACAGCAGAAAATGTGCATTTATGTGACATTATCAAGTCTTGGAAGATTGCATGAGCTGTGTGGATATGAGCCTCTACATTTGCTAAACCATGCGTATGCATGTATGTGACATTATCAAGTCTTGGAAGATTTCACAAGCTGTGTGGATATGAGCCTGTAGATTTGCTGAACCATGCTAAAGTAGATTATGCTGAGGCAATTTGAGCAATGTAAATGCCTAATAACAGATACAGTGGCAAATGGCTTGGCAAATATAGTGGGTTATATATGCAAATTATGATTGGATATCTTTCACACTAGAAGTATATTTAAAATAAAGGAATAAGTAGATATGAATTCAAACCAACGCAATAGGACAGTTTGGGTCAAATAAACTATTTAGAGGTAGTTGGGGAATGGGAATTGGTCACACATGACATCATCTTTTGCTGCATCACATGGCCAATAAACTATTATGTCCTAGTGCATATAGTTTGTTAGGTGTATTGTTGAATGTGCAACTGTCTTGTGCCATTATGATCTTGGGATTTTTATTCCATTGGTGCACTAGTCACATCTTGCTTTTCAAACCCTTCAAACTCACCTATTGTTTGGGGAATTGAAAAAGCTGCTTTCAGAGCATCAATATTTGGCACACTGACAATCATTTATCTGTCCCTTTGTGTTCAGTGACACCTGTGGGGACATTTAGAACTTTTCAGCAAAAGCAACTTTCCCGAACCCTGCATGGGGAAACAAGGACTGGTATAACCCTATATTATAATTGATTGGTAACAAAAACAAGACCATGTGAATGGATCCTTTGGGAATACATGCTGTACAGTTGCACCATCCTAGATAATATATTGATACAGGAAAATAGGGGGTTATCCCCTTGGGTAATCAATGATGAATGAACAAGCAGTATCCCCCCCAAAAAAAAAAAAATTAGTATTAGAGCATATATTCACCAGTGGAACAAGTTTTGGTTCCAATTTACGCAGATTGGCAGTGGAGCAAATTTTGATTGGCTGTTTTATCTCTACAGCAGATATTTCAATCTGATACTGAATACAATTCCTCTGTTTTCTACTGAGAACTATATTATGCAATATATATGACTATATATAATAGTCATATATATTCCAAATATGTGCTAATTTACTTTCAGACCAAGGAAAGAATAACATTAGCTTTGAATATTTCAAGTTAACAGTCCTATTATTGTGGATGACATGTGGTTGACATATGGTTTCTAATTTTTGAAACAAAGAAAGTGGTCTGGAAAAACCGCAGGTTAAAAGTATGGAAATGTATTTACATGTACTTGTGGCAATACGGCTATGGCTGCAATGGTCAAGAGGTTAAAAGGAGACAGGAAAACCACAAAGTGCTTTAGTGGCAGCCATAGGATACTTTATTGAACACCAAATGTCTGAGTAAGTATACAACTGGTCAAGTATTTAAAAGCATGACATATACGAAGCTAGTTAATATATTTTATTTTAACCTGTTCTACCCTTCTTAGAAAGCTGCACATGTTCCTCTGTAAATTATAGTGTTAAATTAGAACTTTACAAATAATTTAACGTCACCAAAAAAAACATCTTCTTTTGACCTATTTCTTTTCACTTTTTGAGTGTTTTTTTGGGGACCTCATTACTTGACAACTGAAAGAAGTAATGTTTGTGCTGCCCATTGCAGCCAACCATTAAAGATTTCCTGGGTAGCCTAGAATGGTATATGACATAGACAGTTCTACCTTTTAGGTACTTCCAACCAATAGGCCCAGATTATTGAACTATTGCCTCCAAGTGCATTTAGCATGTTTGATCTCTTGCATCAAGCACTGTGAGTTATTAAAATATATTAAATATATTCCTGTGAAAAGAGTGCGGTATTTACAGGCTTATTCTGTGATGGTCCTACAGTGTAGCATTTATCATGAAAAATCCCCCTCCCTTTTTTAGAAGGAGGCCTGCAAAGGCATCCTGGTTCTATTCTTACGACACAGTCGGTTTAAGTAAAACAATACAAGCTATTAATGTGGCCTTAACAAATTGTCAACATTTTTCAGTAAACAGGAACACAGCAATTTTAGCCATCATGTATACCTGCTGCAGCTAACAAGTATAATTATGCAAATAGTGCTTCTAAGTTGTCAAGTAGCTCCTGGTGAACACACCAGGGGGTAAATTGTTGTAGTTAGACACATTCAACTACTGTAGACTTGTTCTGTCATGTTTAACAAGAGCAACTTCTACTAGCTATACCATGACCTGGATAAATGAGAACTTTCACAGAAGCTTGTTTTCTTAACTGACTTGGTATTTAGAAAATACTTTGCAAGGCTTTCCTGCACTCAAAATTTATAGTCTTCTCTCTCCATTTTTAGAGTTATTGTCAAACAACTAAATGTGTTACTTAGAACCATATGTCCTTTTTTCCTCCTAGGTGTATTTAGAAACTGTCACTATTATTATTATTCAGGATTTCTATAGCGCCAACAGTTTGCGCAGATCTTTACAATATAAGGAAGACATTACAATCACAATGCAATTCAAGACAAGATGGTAAGGAGGGTCCTGCCCCTGAGGGCTTACAATCTAAAAGGGAGGAGGAAGTGATACATGAGGAGGTAGCTGTGTGGGGAGGAATTGTTTGACAACGTGAAGGTTCAGTGGTTAGGTAGAGGTGGGATAGGCTTCCCTGAAGAGATGAGTCTTAAGGGATCGCCTAAAGGCAGTCAGAGTGGGAGACAGATGGACAGGTTGGGGTAAAGAGTTCCAGAGGATAGGAGAGATTCTAGTGAAGTCCTGTAGACCAGTGCTCCCCAACCTTTTTATCGCCGCGGACCGGTCAACGTTTAATAATTTTACCGTGGCCCGCTGAGGGGGGGGACGTTGATTGTTTATATTTTATAATATATATATAT
>NW_017307726.1:102930-104452 GCF_000935625.1 Nanorana parkeri
CCCGCGCCGGCGCTCGGACTTACCCAGCCAGGGAGTTTTGATGTGTGCACTGCAGGGGGCGGGGGGGGACGTGTGACACACACACGCCTCCTGTGACTCACCTCCCATCCCGCCTCCTGTTACTATGGACGCGGCCGGGAGGGGAGGTGAGTCACAGGACCCGCCCCCTCACTGTGAAGCCCGTCGGCAGTGCGGGGCCCCGGTGTTCGAACACCGGGACCCTGCACTGCACCATATTGCAGGACTGAGACTGTGCGGCCGGTACCATTTGATCCGCGGACCGGTACCGGTCCGCGGACCGGGGGTTGGGGACCACTGCTGTAGACTATTGTATTAAATCACTTTAGTTGGCCATTATAGGTTGTGTTACATTAAATAAAAAATTTTTTAGGGGTGAACTTACACTAATCACAGTTGCCTTGTATTGTGCCAGAGTACAATTGTCACCACCCTTGACTCTCCTGCTGGTCTGCACTCACATTGTGCTGGACCCAAGCATGCTTCCTGCACTCACATTGTACTGGGCCCCATTCATCTGTACCCGTACTGCCTGAGCAGGCACAAATGGATCTAATCTGCTCCAATGTTCAAGTTCCATGCTCGGGCATGGTTTGCAATTGAATATACGCATATTTGTGCCGAAGTCCAACTGAACCATGCCCCAGAACATCTCTTTCAAGTGGGCTAGGACACAGCACAGAGTAATTACACTTGTCAAATGAACTGAACATTGGGGGCCAAACTCTGACAGGGTATATATACCCTAGCAAGTACACCCTAATGCTGATTGAGAGCCTCTTGGACTTATCTGCTGGTAAATATATTTTATTAGCATTAGTATTTTACTTCAGTAATCAGCCAATATTCCTCCTTACACATATGAAAATTATCAGCCAGTCCACCATTAATAGAGTATGATGATGTCGCTCTACTGACATTTTATTATATGGTCTTTTCTATAAAGATCAGAGCTTCTAACCAAGGATCCACTTTCCACAATTTCACAAACCAGCCCCTCGGTGGGTAGGCATTTACGCCTGCCTGAAAAGTTCAACAACCACCCAGCGTGATGCTGGTGGGTATTGCAGCATTATTGCAAGATACTCCTACATTTCTGTTAACCTGTATATGCATATTGTCTGATTCACTCAAGATGTGTAGAGCTCATTTAGGGTTACTGGGGTGAGGATCCCATGAGATCCCCAATATGTGTTGCTGAATCACCCGATTCCAGGACATTCTAAAGCTTTGGATAAATTAACCCCTTCGTGACTGACGACGTACAGTGTACGTCGCCAGCATCGGGGCTGTTTAAACAGACTCCCGGCGACTTTTGCCGCCGGGACTCTGTTTAAACTTGTAGAGCCGACTGTCGGCTTTACAACAGAAGCGATCCTGGCGACTTACCTGTCGCCAGATCGCTTCTGCGTCCCGAAGAAGCGGCCGCCCGCCCCCGCTGGACACCCCCGCCGTGCTTCCCGGGCTCCGTTGCCCCTCCTACGGGCCCGGGACCGGCGATCTT
>NW_017307726.1:104812-107158 GCF_000935625.1 Nanorana parkeri
TAAATTTTGGGGTTTAATAAGGAGTTGCGCTAATATTGCGCAACATAAAAATTTTCAACTACCACCATTTTATTCTATAGGGTCTTGGCATTCAGAAAATATATAATGTTGGGGGGTTTTACGTCATTTTCAGGCCTAAAATGTGGAATATAACATGGGTGCAAAAAATGAAAAAAGGGCCTCAGTCATGAAGGGGTTAATTACTTTCTTTTTGCTGGCAGCCAAAATAACCATAGCTAGGGCTTGGAAATTGACAACAATTCCATTCCACTTGGTCAAACAAAAAATGTCGTGGATTATGGTCCATGAGAAACTTCACAGCATCCTCCAAGATACTGAAAAATGCTTTGAATTGACCTGGACCCCCTGGATGTTATATACAGGGGTGCTGGAAACCGAGTAATTTCCATTGTGCAATTTTTCTGTGTTTTTTTTTCTGGGCTCTATGTTTAATGTTTAAGTAGATGTCGGGCTATTTGGGCGGGGATGGATCTACTCTTTTCGGACTCTTAAGCTGTTCTGCTTCTTTTAGTATCTTTTTCCTTTTCTTCTTCTTTTTGTCTGTTCTTCCGTCTTTAGGCTCACACATGTGAGCTGTTTAGTACATTGATGTTGGACGGAAAGTCTTCTATGTATATAGATATGGAGGACTGTTTTGATTTTGTTTTTGTTGATGGGGGATAATTTGGCAAGAGTAGGTGGATAGATATGTTCTGTTTCACAGAATTATTATGCATTGTGTGTATGGTTTCTAGTGATCCCCTCTTACTACATGACTATGCTAATGTGGAAGACTCTGAGATGCAATTGTATGCTATACTGTTTGTGCATCATGTGCTATCTTATTGTTTTATTCTATTTTTAAAAATGTAATAAAATACTTTGAAAGTTAAAGATGTGTAGAGCTCATTTGCATAGCACTAAACCTGTGACATAGGGGGATAGGTGCACTCTCTTACAAATATGTACATGTATTTAGACAAATAGTAATGTGCAAAGTCTATCAGCATATAGCAGCTAATTACAATGCAGTTTTCTTTGACCTGACTTCAAAAAACTAATATGTCAGTTTCCATGGGTCAATGCATATGTTATTGATAATGTGCACATGCCCTTAAAAACACACTACTTATATATTTACAATGCCTTATTATCCAGACAATACAATAAAAGCTATACAATGGGAAACAATATTAAAACAACCATTTTCTTTGCCAATGTTTAGGGAAACCTCTGCCAAAACTATTCAGCTTATAACAAACTCAGTGCATAATCAAGAACAAAAGCTCCTCCAGTTGGCCCCATGAGATCCCATTATTTTGGGCATTGCCATCTTATATTTTACAAAAGATGGAAAAAGTGGAGTCAGTGGGGCTCGTTTTCTACTGCTTTTGTAAATTCTATAATGCTGCACTAGGTTGCAGAAGTTTATATCAAACTTTTTTTCTTTCTTTTCTTTGCATGTTTAATTTAGGTTTGAGCCGCTTGGTTTCGCAGACATTTGATGTATTTTCTATAATCCACTGTACATGGATATATTTTTATCAATTTTGCTATCAAAGCTGTCAATTTTGCAATCAAAGCTGTGAATGACCATTGATGATGAGCCAGAGCAGTTTTGCGTTGTGATGCTGCATTTATGACAGGTCTTTTGAGTGTGCCCTGGGTTTCCGAAGATTCACCAGCTATGCAATTTTTGGTGATTTTATATTTGCAAACCAGTTACTATTCAAGAGGAAAATTGAAGGCTGTGTAACATTCAAGCTTGCATATGTTGAAAAAGTGCAAATTTCAGTACTTTATTTCAAGTAATGATGATTAATATACCTTGGTCAAACAGAGCACTGGTTGAAGGGAAGATGGGATGGGGGCTATGCACATGCATGGCAGCAGTTTAGCAATCCTCCATTAGCCCTATGGCCGCTAGCGTGAAGACTCAATGTGCTGGTGCACAGGCATTAGCTTGAGTCACTGTCACCCCCATCAGGTACATGCTACCCATAGTAATAACTATAGCCTAGCATCATTGCATTCTTTTTTGTTGAATGCACTGGCAGTAATGCTGTGTATTTACAATCAATTGCAGCGCCCATAATTATGGGCTTTTCAAAATCTTGAATAATTTTATTCTCTAGAGTTCTTTATTCCCTATATAATTTCTGACAATTCATTTCACACAGATTTCCTCCCCCATAATCTTGATTTATTTTTAGTATTCCATTCAATATAAAATTTGTGACAGATTTTGCAGATGCTTTAGTTTTAAAGAAGATATGCATGATCCAAAAAATATATATTTATTTACCATCACACTTGCACCAGTGTGTAGCATGTCTACAGTTATCT
>NW_017307726.1:107171-127202 GCF_000935625.1 Nanorana parkeri
ACTTTACAATTAAATGTTAGTTGAATACAGCTTTTAAGTACAGAGAAATCAGCATGTGCCTTCTAGTTCTCTTATTTGCAGTCCTTTAAACACTGTTATTTTTGGATATAAATGGTTCTTTGTTGATTGCATTTAAGTTCAACCATATAATCATTGTTATACCATTTTATGCCTCATTAAAGTTGGTCTCTATCCCTTAGGAAGCATTTATAATATTTCACAAACCTAAAAAGTATTGCTTGTATCCGTTGTAGGATTTGTTTAATAATTTTTTTAGTGGGGGTGGGGGAGTTAATTTTTTTGTCGGGGGGTGGGCGTATTTTTTCTGGACAGACACTTATATCTATTTTACCCTACAATTTAAGGCTTGCTCACACCAATTGCAGTTTGTTCCAGAGCGTCAGCTGCTGGAATGCATTGCAATCGCAATGACACCGCAGCCACGTCATCATCGCCCACCCCCCACCCACAGTACGATCGGACGCGTGGCAAAACATTGCTTGCGTTCCGGTCCACTGCAAATGCAAAAAATGCTGCGTGCTCTATTTTTTGCGTTTGCAGTGGAAGGGAACACAGTTTTGCCACGCGTCCGATCGCACTGCGGGCAGGGGGGCGTGGCTGCGGTGCCATTGACTTCAATGTACCACCACGCCCCCTCCTGCCCCAGAACGAAGGGGGAAGTTTTGTAAGCGATCTTTGCTTCCAGAGCATGCTTAGTTTTTACAAAAATAACATACATAAAAAGCTGAACTAAATGCTTAACTGTGTTCATGTTCCTAACTGATGTATACATTTCTTTGAGCTGCCTAGTGTCATGGGGCACATGTACATGCCACACAAATCATAACGTGTATCTATAAAACTTTGTTTTCTAGTTTGGGAAGAAGTGGGGAAAGTTTAGAACCCCTGTCAAGGTTAACTGCTGCCAAGGACTCCATTAGAGAGATTTCCCCTCAATTCCTGTTCTTGTGACAAAGTTTTACCAGACAGAAAGTGAAGAAAAACATGGAACCAGACAATAATACAAGCAGTATACGTAGGTATTGCAGCGCCACACCATTTAAAATAGTCCAGATTGTACTTTATTCCGTTAGGGTCAGGGAACATTCAAGTAGCAGGATCAGAAGGTTCACAGGAAGGTTTAGGTTCTGGTTCTTGCAATAGGAACTGGATCAGGAGAATAGGTTTCCAAGACCAGCGACAGGATATGGCCACACAGGTAAAGTTGTAAATCAAGAACATACTGATATTTTATTTAAAGTGTATGTAAACCCTATTGATGAACTTTGTCCACTTTGGTCTGTTATATATACCATTAAAAGTGTTAATTATATTTGTTTGATAAGTTCATAAAACATCTGTGCTCTCTTCCTGTGTGGAATGTTATCAATTGCATTGATCTCAGCTATGTCTGCTATCATGCCCCTCTATATTATGGAAATAGGAGAGGATTTCTTAGCCCTATCTTGTTTCTGTTGTTCTGAACCAGAAGAATCGGTCATCCTAGGACTAAAAGTGTGTTACTGGCAGTATCACTAGGTGAAAATAAAGGGGAAAAAAGCTTCAAAAAGAAAATGAAGGCAGTCACCACATCTAAGAACTTATAATCTGCAATATACACTGCCGAGGCAAAAAAAAAAATCAACACCCAGATTTCGTTAATAAAATAACCTTCCATTGGATAATTAGTTTAGGTTTAGCAGCATTATGTCCCCATAAAATGAGGTCAGCTGCCTACCTGAATATGCTGAATGACCAGGATTTTCCATCAATGGATTTGTTTCTTTCTTGATGGCATGGGCATATTCCAAGATGACAATGGCAGGATTCATCGGGTTTAAATTGTGAAAGAGTGGTTCAGGATTGGCCATCACAGAGTCTAAACCTTAACCCCATTGGGAATCTTTGGGATGTGCTTGAGAAGACTTTGCTCAGTGGTCTGAATCTCCCATCATCGCTACAGGATCTTGGTTTAAAATTAATGCAAATCTCAATGGAAATAAATGTTGTGACATTGCATAAACTTATCAAAACCATGCCATTGTGTATCTGTAAAAAAAAATTATTAGAGCAACTGGACTTGCTGTATTTTTCTTGAAGACGTTTTGCACGTCATTTGACTAGTTTAGTCATTTCAGAATATGCAAATGCATGCCGTAATCAGAGCTAAAGGCGGTCCAAAAAAATATTAGAGTATGTGACTTTTTTTTGGACAGGCCGCGTATTACATCCTTGTTTCTGGATTTAGATATGCTTTAATTTCTACCTAGATTGGCATGAGTGTATGCAGTAGGAATGTGGAAAGAACATTAGGCTTAAAGCTTTTTTGGGGCAGGAACTGATAATGTAAATATTGAAGTCAGATAAAGCAATGATACAGATCAGGAAACTAGCATTTAAAAGAAATAAGGTACAATTAGTTCTCTAGACACAAACAATAAAAATAATACATTTGTGATATCAAGTTGAGTGTCTGGATACAAGGTGAACACTTTGTTCTGTCATGACTCTCCCTAGATGGCTTTAAATCTATATAACCCAAATTCACTCATCAGTCATCTTATTTATTTTTTTTAAAGCAGAAATAATTCCTAATGAGTCCCACTAGAGTCCTAAAAAAGACACAATAACAAGTTTCTATATAGTGCAGCCAGAAGGCATTTGCTATAGAGACACAACCATAATAAGACCTCTTTGTAGCTGCTATAGAAACACAGAAATGTTATAAATCCCAGAGAAGTGTAAGATACCAAATGGCAAAGCTTGGTTAGCATTGTTATCCCTGTAGAATGACTTGCAGAATATCTGCTTACACATCACTATGTTGTTATGGTTCCAAAAAGATCTTGTTTTGAGGATTCCCTCTCTGTCTCTTAGCCATTTCCATTTAAAACAGTGCAAGGTACATAATCAAGATGCCAAAACTAATACCTGTGCTTGCACTGGAAGTAGGTGTATATGTTTGCACTTCTGAAAACTCCTTCATTTTCCAGAAAGTATGAAAAGACCCATAGTGTCATGCATCATATGAGGCTTGGCACTCACGTGATCCACTGTGAAAGTCGTAAAAGTTTTTGGGATTCCAGGAAATGTTCACAAATGTTGAGAACAGCTGCTGGAAGGTCTGCACAGCTAAACAGCATTTGACTTGTTCAGAAGATCAGAATGCATTTGAAGGCATTAATTTAAAGCTGAACTCTGGGCACAAAAACTTTAATTGAAATATATTCCTCAATAGCCACAAAGGATATAAATCTACTTTGTGTGCACCAATGGCCTTTGCAAGCCAAGTTATTACCTTGTATTATAGCTGGGCTGAACATTGCATTTGTGAGGATCAGAGATTATTATTATTATTATTATCATTATTCAGGATTTAAATAGGGCCAACAGTTTGCACAGTGCTTTACAATATAAGGAAGACATTACAATCACCATACTATTCAAAACAAGATGGTAAGGAGAGCCCTGCCCCTGAGGGCTTACAATCTAAAAGGGAGGGGCAAGTGATACATGGGGATGAATTGTTTGAGAACGTGATGGTTGAGTGGTTAGTTTGAGGTGGGTTAGGCTTCCCTGAAGAGATGAGTCTTAAGGGATTGCCTAAAAGAGTGGGAGATACTCGGACAGGTGGGGGTAAAGAGTTCCAGAGGACTGGGGAGAGATATGGGAGGGACCCAGCAGGCCCCACCCACAACAGGCTATCTAGAAAACTACAGGAGGGGCGGAGACAAGACCAGTCACTCTGCACAAGGAGAAAGAGCAGCAGTGACTGGTCTTTCTCTGGTATTACAGGAAGATTCTGCACAGAGGTAAAGTTTCTTGCTGAACTATTGCACAGCTGTGGAGTAAACACATAAAGCACACCAAAATTCAGGAACACACATGTCTTATGTATTTAGACAATATTTGCCTATCCCGAGTTCAGCTTTAAAGTATTCTGACAATAAATGTATGTATCACTAATGATGGTATTTCAGTTGGCAACAAATAGAAGAGCTGTTTGTTAGTGATAACCAAGGACAAAGCTACAGTAATAGCAGTGTGCAAATCTACAAAAAGGTCCAGCAGCAGGGGAACAATGTTCAGACAATTTGTATAACAATTTAACCAAGCAGCAACAAGGCTGATTTACTAAAGCAGTTTAGAATCTTCACTCAATGATTGATTGAAGATTTACTTAAATTACCCAGGCGTGTGTAAAGAAAAGTCCTGTCCATATATTTCACCTGTCTATGATTGAGTATTTTACGTGAACATACATACAATTTACTGAGTGAAGAATACCGTACCCGCAGCTGTTACGTAAGCAAAGGGGTGGGATGCTAAGGCATCCTTGATCTTTTATAGCCACATGGCTATATTTTGTCAATTACATTGACCTAATGTGGTCATATAAGGTCAATGACATGAACACGAGCATCCCGCCTCTATGTTTATGATCAGCCCCAAGGAGGGGATTGACCTGGCTGACAGCTTATCAGGCGGTTGGCCGCATGTAGTTTTAGGGTTCAAGCTAACTCAGGTTTAGACTAGGTAATAAGGTCCAGAGTGCAGACAGCAACCAGGGCTGGGGTGTGAGGCCATGCAGGGACAGCAGAGCTGAGTCACAGGACTTGCAGTAATGTTTTGTAAATTAAGGAATAGTTTTTATTATTTATATTTATCTGTATTTAAAAAATAAAACTGTAATACATGGTGCCTTCATTACACAAACCCTCAACACTTCCTGCAAGCTTTTTGTCAGCTTTTGTATATTGACCAATTATGACATTTCCTTCTCTGCTAGAGAGATGTGTCACTCACACTCCTAAGTCATTCAGGTGTGATTTTGGGCATTTTGTTCATGTTAGAACTGCTTCTCTTCTCATAGAGGTCAAAGTGAATGCAAAAGCAGCTTAAAGCCGGTTGATGCATCTCAGAAGGAGGTCAGATACACCTGTAAAGGAAAGGTGAATGCTCTTAGAAGTGTTTCACACTGGTCTAAAATGCACACTGAATGCACCTGAAAGTATGCTGCATTTGCCCATCAACACAAGCCCCATAAGCACATAGGCTGTAAAACAGAGACTATCCAAAGACCATCTAGCAGGCATACAGTAGAGCTGAAAAGGGTAATTATGAAATATAAACATGCTATTAACTATACAAAACTATAATTACCACCATACAATCATTTTAATATTAAGTAAAACTAATTCATGCAGTTCAGGCACCCTTCTAGAAAAAAGAATGTGTCTTCTGCAATGATAACTATTGACTTATTAATAATCAATGCAATGCCATCTAAGTTGGGTTTTTTTTGTCAAGGGGCCCCATCACACATTATGGAGGTACTGGTAAAGGCACAGTAAAACAAATTCAACTTGCTTTTTAAAAAAAATGACTTTTTTCTTTGTCCAAAATGTCTTGGTATGCTGATGCCTTTAGAGTTCCCTTCACTGGAACTAAGGCGCCAACCCCAACCCCTGAAAAACAACCCCACAGAGAGAACACGTCTCCACTTCTCTAGAGTCCAGAGACCCTTTGCATTGCACTTGGTGATGTATGGCTTGGATGCAGCTATTGACTGCAGACAGTTATCGACTTCTGTGCACTGTGCACTTTAGCATCTGTTGACCCCGCTCTGTCATTTTACGTGGCCTACCATTTTGTGGCTGAGTTGCTGTTGTTCCCAGTTGCTTCCACTTTGTTATAATACCACTAACAGTTGACAGCAGAATATGTAGTAGCAAGGAAATTACACGGAACACCTGAATCCAATGATTTGGAGGGTGTCCCAATACGTTTGGCAATATAGTGAATATGTGAATATATAAGAGAATTATAATATATAATATATTAATGCAAATAAGCTGATACATTCACATAGACAAAGGCAACATAAGCCAAAGCCTACCAGCTTCCATGCCATTTACAGTAAAAGTCCATTAGCCTTAGATAGAATGGGGATGCAATTATTGTGACAATGTTTAAAATTAATTTCTTATATATTGTTATTTAATATATTATCATAATACAGAAGATGCTACTGTACTCTAGTTTAGCTTTACTATTTTAAAGTTTTCATCTTTGAACCTACGGGAGGGCCAAGATCTATGTTGACCTAAGCTTGCCTATTTTTAAAAAAGTTAACTGTAGAAAAAGTTATTTTGAATTGCCCTCTCATTTTCACTTGATATAATACATTTTAAGTTATTATGCAGTTTATTGTAAATTTGAAGTGTAAAATATCTATATCCTTTAAATGTGTAATGGCTAATCCTGTAGTGGGACCTTGTAACCCAGTCTACATCTGGGCCACACTAACCCCAGTCTTACCCATAAACCTAAATATAAATCAAACTCTTGCATACAGTCATTTTTTTGTCCTTTAGAAGTCACATTATCCTTATGCATAGACACACTTCTCTGCTATTTATGCCGGCAAATCGGCAAAACTGTACTTTTCTTTCATTTTTGTTTAAGAGCCCCATAAGTTCGCTCAAATATCTTTCCCAGTCACTGCAATGTTTGATGTAGATGTTTCGTTAGAAAATATTAAGCATTATTATTGTTGCACATCATAATGTCTGCCATCTGGTTCCTCTTTACTGCCTTCAATGCACTGCCAAGAGAAAATGATCAACAAAACTATGTTGTAATAAATCAAAACAGAAATAACCTATGAATGTTACTCATGAAAGTAATTAGAAATGACTGTTCAAAAAGTACTGTGATGCTTTTCAGAAGAGCAGCATTGATACCTGAATACAATTTCTGGTAAGCTGGCCATAGATAGATAGATCTTCAGCTTTCTAAGAAGACTATATCAGTATCTGTTACACAGTAAATATGTTTTCCACTTTACCCACTGATCTATCCAATTCTTTCTTGACCTGTAGCAATAATATAGGGATACATTTATTTGCTGTTTCTTGCTCTAACTTACCATAAAAGAGGTTCCGTGTTTACTTCTTGTTCCTTCTGTATAGTTGTGGATGGAAAACATAGCTGGGAAATAACAAATAATGGCATTTCTTTAATTGTTTCTAAGAATAACTATGAATAGGGTTGTAATGGTTTAAAAAAGGTAAAAAAAACAAATGTGCCAGAGCCATAATATTGGATAAAGTTGAGTACTCTGATAGTTGGTAACTGTGATGAGTGGCTACTATAAAGACATGCACAGAAAAATGTCTAACCCCTAACAGAAGAGACATATTACGGTAGAATGGGGCCCTAAGGAAGGTAGCAGATGTACTCACCTTCCATCTCTTCAACTGACATTGATAAGAATTGCAATAGGCACAGAAAAGCTGCCCCATTTGCAACGTCTGTACTGGCACGGCTCCATCAGACGCTAACTGTCTAGAACTGCATCCTCCCTTGTAAAGTGACAGGTAGGATCACAGTTTTGACCAGTTGCTCTATCCCCCTGGTTCACTGCAGGTGCATGAAGGTTGTAGCCGGGCCTCTTGGACATCCACCAAGCCCAAGGCTCCTACCTAGGTTGCCTTGTGAATGATCCAGCTCCATCTAATGGCAGTGTAGGAAGCATGTCATGTTGTTAATATTCTGTTCATAACACACTACTCAAAAGAGAGCTATTTGTAGAAATACGTTTTAAAATTTACAATTCAAAAACAACTACGCTATATCCAGTTATGAGGTTATAATAATAGCTTTTCACTCACAATAAAATGTGACATGGTAGTATTAGCAATAAAACAATTTGCTACAGCATAAAACAACAAATAGTGTTTGAATAATATATGACAGCGAGAAATCATGGGGAAAAACAGATCATTAAGATGTGTCTAACTGGATGCCAAAACCTGCCTTCATGTTTTACTTGCTATAAATGAATGTTGTGCTGGTATATTCCTCTTTCCAGCAGGCCCTGACATTAACATGGTGTAGATGTTTTCTGCTGTGCATCTACTAACTGGGATGTGGCCCTACCATTATCACTGTGGCCAGTGGTGTATTTTGGTTTTGTGCTGCCCTAGGCAAGACTAAACCCGAGCACCCCCCCCCCCCCCCCCCATAGCAGGACGCTCTACTTTTACCTTTGCAATAGCCACCTTCTCCATTCCTGGCTTGATGGGCTCCCTAGTTTTGCAGCTATGACAGCCATTCTCTCCTGCACTGCCATGCTGTGCTAGTCTCTAGTTCTGCAGCTACAACACCGATCTTCTGCCTTCATATGCTGGGCCCTCTAATTCTGCAGTTACCAATCTTCTGCCTTGGCCGCTGGGCTCTATAGATTGCCCCGCTCTAGAGACATAACCCTGCACGAAGCTTATAGGCTGCACTTTCCCGGACTCACCACCACGGAGGTGCCGATGAGCACGATGACCATCTGGATCTATGCCCTGGGTGTCCTGCAGAGCCTCCTCCGCTGCCTGAAGTCAGAGACTTGGGTGCCAGTTTCCCAGGGAGGTCCGGTGCATGAACTGCCAGTGCATCCGGATGAAAGTCACACACACCAATACATTGCACAGCATGTTGACCAGGAAGAGGAAGGTGCTGCAGCTCGCATAAACGTTGGAGTAGGCAGCATAGGTGGACAGATTGGTCCCCCAGTCAAAGAAGCACCAGGTCCAGGAGTACTGGCAGTCATTTATGAATAATTTATAATATAATTAATTTTTTTTCTCTAACCTAACTGGTTTAGGGGCAGCATTTTTTGGAAAGTGCCGCCCTAGGCAAATGCCTAGTTTGCCTTGCAGTAGATACACCCCTGACTGTGGCTGTATAAGACATACTTCATGGCACCCAGTGGTTTCTGTACCTATATTCCCCTGGCATTTTGTGTTTTTTGTGCCCGCACACGCTGCCTTGCAATTCTCCGTAGTGTTTTGTGGATCATCTGCTTATTTTCTTGGTAAAGTATATTTTATGCACAATTTCTTCCCGGCATTTAGAGGTTTATCAATGTCCAAAGAGTTGAATTATTCTCCTTTTCTGTGTGCCTTTGGATCCAGAGGTCTGAAAGAGGGCTTGCACTTTGGCAAATCACTATGCAGGAGTAACTGTAAAACTACGAGCAGCTTTGCATTGATATCACCCCCCATTAGTGATAAGGTTTAACTGATCATTACCATGACCATCTTTCGCCCACAATTCCTCTTTCATAATATTGCCCTGGTGCGGTCTGCTACTAGAGAAAGTGCCATGGCATCACACTGGCATTGTCTGTATAGGATACACTAACCTATGAGCTCTTAGAGACCAGTGACAGGTCACTGGAGACAGTTTTGGCTTTAGAACATGTAATACTACAATAATAGAAAGGTGGTAAAAGTGGGCCAAGTTACAAAACTGCAGAGAACCATAAAAATGGACTCTAGTTTGTAATTAATTGTCTTTGCCTTTTAAAGAGGAACTTTACCCATATCTTCAAAATAACAATAAAGGCACATTTAGAAATGTTTAGTAATGACAATCTACAAACAGATACTTCTAGATAGTTGCAGGCTTTGCAACTATCTGGTACATCTGACTAGGACATGTGACTATGCACATCATCTCAGGGGTGGAAAATGCTTTTCACTGAGATCAAGGGAGAATATAGATGAGATTTCCCAGCAATGCTCCGCTGATGTAAACTTCCCAGGATGCAACGCACGAATACATCATTTGTGCCAAAGTGGACCAGGAAGTGGAAAAAAAAGGAAAAATTGCAAGTAAAAAAAAATATTAGTTTAGCTAATGAATGTAAGATGATTTGATATCAGAATGCAGAGCTGTATGCTGATGTGATTTTTTAGTCAAAGGGGTAATGGTCCACTTTAAGTAGTATTTTGTAAGCTTTTTAACCATGCAATAAGCAATGCTTGCACCTGTCACATCCCGAGCACAATTTAGCACAGCCTTATACTATGTGCTCTTTTTATAATCATTTTATTGAATACATTGCAAATGTACAGCATCAAAATTTAATGAGACTAAAAGTTCCTCTTTCTGTAAAATATAAAGTATATTTGATGTCACAAATGAGTTCTGTGACTCTATAAAAACATGCATTTAAAGGCTTTTATAGAGCTCACAATGCCCATTAGACATTTCAATAAAATGTACATTATTCCTTGCAATACAGAAACTGTAATAAAATGAGCGCTACAAGAGTAACATCACATGTTATAAATATTCTTTGAACTTAACATACTAAATTCATTGTTTTACTATGTTAATTGACAAAGTTAAAGGCTGTCTCCATCCACAATTTATATTTAGCTGGGCATTAATGGGCTGAATTGGTTTCTTAAACTGTGGCAGCTGATACTTCGAACAAGCTCAGGAAGTGCCTCTTAAATTTAATTCAGAACACTACTTTAAAGTGCATGCTTAGCCAAAATGTTTTGGATAGCATAGTGAAGGGATAAAACCCCTGTCAATTTATTTCCTGTGTTCTGTGTCTTCTTTAGGGCTTGTTCACACCATCTCCAAATCTGGATGCGCTTCTGCAAATGTATGCATGCTTTTATTGCATTTTGATGCATTCCCATGCATTTTGTTTTTTCTTAATTCATTTTGCTTGGGTTTTAAACGCGTTCCACTGCGTTCTGGTGCATTTTGGGTTTTTGTGTTCTCATTTGGTTTTGCTTGAGTTTTAAGCATTTTCCAGTGCATTCTGGTGCGTTTACATGTGTTTTTGTGCAGTCCAAGCAGAAAAATGCGGAATGCTGTACTTTGTGAAAGCTCTGGAACTGAACACAGCGGTGTGAACTAGCCTCATTTAAAACCACTAGAATTACCATGTATGCTTTTGGTGCAGACAAAAAAAAAACATTCTGGTCTGGAGATGGTCAGATGATGGTCTGGAGATAGTCTGGAGATGGTGTGAACAGGCCCTCAAGGAGATTTGCCTGCACATCCTGTTGTGGAGACACACCAGGAAGTGAGGTAATCTCTACAGAATGAGGGGAATTCCACTCCATAACTGGTGTCACCATTAGAGGCTTTCCTGCACCTTTTGTTCTGCTGACAACTGTAAAATTTTGGATTTCCCATTTCTTTCTGTCTCAGTAACAGTTACCAGGACAAATAGTGAAACTCGGAAATGGGTACACAATTGCAATAAAACTTGATAGACGGTTCAATGCCTTTCCTATTCTATCCCAAACTTTAGAAAAGGATTCCTACATAAGGATACATAAGTCTCTCTCTTCTAAGGGCTTTAAGTCTCAGGGAGAAAAGCGCTATAGAGATACAAATAAGAATTAAGTTTACATGTCAATGGATATTTGAGATAAGCAAACCCACACAAGAGGATACAAAGTGCAAACCACAGCATTCTAATACTTACATAATGTATTAATTTGAGAAACACTGGGTTCACCATTAAAAATCGTATTTCTCTTTCCCTGCATTATTTTGTGTATCTGTTTTCTATGGGACCACAGTGATGTGTTATTTTTTATAAAAGTACTTCCCCCTTTTTTTTTTCTACATAAGGGAGAATTTATCATTGAAGTGTTTCACTAACATTAAGAGGGTTATTCACAAAGCTAGCCGAAAGATCAGCCATAGCTCCACCTGATCCTTTGGCTAGCTTCGGCCGCCGGAGCCCTTTGGTCCAGTAGAACCAAAGGGCTGCTCTACGGGCTATTCACTATAGCCCATACAGCTCCCGAAGCTGGCCGAGCGGCTCAGCCTATGCTTCAGCTCGACTGAGCCGAAGTGAAACCCGAAGCGGGGCAGACGGCCGGCCATTGACCGGCCGAAAGCCTCGCAGCTGACAGCTGGGTGGAGCCAGCCATGATCTCACGGTTGGCTCTGCCCAGTTTCAATGACAGATCAGTGTTCCCAGGTTACCTGGGGACGCTGAACTGTCATTAATCAATGACAACTTGGCAGAGCCGGCTGTGACGTCACGGTCGGCTCTGCCCAGTTGTTACTCATTGGCCGGGACCTGATAGAAGACTCTAGCAGGTCCCGGCCAATAGGAAACAGTTGGGTGGAGCTAGCTGTGACTGCTAGCTCCGCCCAATTGTTTCTTTCTTTTTTTTTTTTTTAATTTCAATAATCTTTATTTTTTTATTTTTTTAAATCTTTATTTATTTTTTAACATTGATAATTTATTTACATTTGTACACATTGTTTTCTACTTTTTTTTCTACTTTGTTCACAGTTTTTCTATTCTGCTCGGTACTACGGAGGTAACGAGCAGTTTAGCCAAGCCAAATGCCGCTCGTCGGCATTCGGCTATTCACTCACTGCCGTTCAGCCCCTATGAGAATAGGCCAAACGGCAGCGAGTAGCCTGCCGGAGGTTCGGCTCATCTGATCCAGATGTTGGATCAGCTGAGTCGAACTCCTTCTTCACTTCGGCTCAGTCAAACATGCTGAGCATGTTCAGCTGAACAGAAGCCAGCCGAAGCAAGCCGATGTACAGCTGATTTCAGCCGACGTACGGCTGAAATCAGCTGTACAAGCCTGAAGTGAATAGCCGAAGAGCGTTCAGCTCACTTCACTTCGGGTGGGTTATTCACTTGGCTGCCTTCGGCAGCTTTGTTAATAACCCTCTTAGTTTTCCAATGGCCTTGACTGTACCCCTATTTGAAAATCTCATGCATTTGTATGACATAACTTTGACTGTTCCTTGTTTCCAAACATAAATTAGAGACAGTCAAAAGAGTTTATGGAACGATCTTTTGTACAACACTCACTGTACTAGAGAGATAGGCCACAAGTCTTTAAACCGCACTCACGTTCATGATTAGTTAGATACCTATGTAGATAGATATGTTTTCTAAAATGTTAACACCCTACCTTATATGGTTGATTTGTTCATATAACTTTTCAATAAACAAATATTTCCATTCTTTACGTGCAGTATCTGTCTTTTCTTATCCTTATGCTTTGTCACAGTCTGAGAAACTTCACTTTACTGGCATTGTGGTTTGTTCTGGCTATTCCCACTGTGAGAATCCACATATTCTTCCCTCACACAAAATGTCTGGCTACTTGCCCTCGATGTAAAAATGCAAGCAATGTGAAACGTGTTGGAGCTGATTAAAGGGTGCATTAACAAAGGAAAAGAAATGGCTTTATTGAACCTACATGATTTAAAGCATTATTTATTGGAACACAAAGTGAGTATAATTTGAGTTAAATAACAAACTTAATTTAACATGCAATCTATTACAAGAGACATCCGACATGTTTGCATTATTCAAGTATCTCTACTTTATGTCCTTACAGTAGTTTAAGTCAGTTTCACTGAGCAAGTTCTTAAGGCACAATGTGTTGAAACTAATGTATTTATGTATTAAGCTTTACACACATGTGGTTTCCATTCATCTTAATTCAGCTCTTAGGAATGTCATCTGGGAAGTTATATTTACATTTTTTTACATTGGAAATGTTTGCTTTCCTTTTAAGGTTTACCAAATGTCAAAACAATTTAAAATGTAAATACTTTCAAATGTTAGAGTACTTGTGTACTGTATGAATCTGCAAAGAAATGCTGTCCAGAATAAAATTAGATTTAGTGTAGATTATTTTGTAAATATGACCATGCCAAGAGCAAAAATGTACATTTCAAGCTAAACTTAATAGTATCAGTGCAATGTCAAATTAGATTTAGTTGCATGCACTATTAATATTTTTCTCAACTAACTGGATTGCTCTTGTAAAGTTAATGTGTAGCTTATTAAAGTAACAGATTTAATAGACTAAAGTAGTAGGCTAAAAGGAAAACAGAAATATAAGAAATGAGCAATGATGTCGTTCTTTTGTACAGTTTATTAAGTTTATTACAGTTTATTAAGGGTGTAGAATGTCATAAAGGTACTGCTGGGTCAGGAACAAATCTATCTTTCCATGGATGCCTGTATTAATGTGGAAACCTTTTTTGATCACATGCATAAAATGTAAGATTGAGTGCACTATACAGTATGCCAAATGAAGTTACAGCAGGTAAAAAAAACAGTGTTTAGGCTTGTGCCCCAAAAGCTTTCCATTTCCTGATATAGCACCAAAACTTTAACAAACTTTTTTCATTATTATTTGTCTTTTTTTTATTCTAGTAAACACACGCCAATAAAGTCTTTATTTTACTTTTTTTTGCTGACACTTTGGGGTTGATTTACTAAAGGAAAATAGGTTGTTCACCTGGCAATGGAATTTTTTACTTCGTAAGGGAATCTTCCCCTAGGTTAGTGAATGAGGTGAAAATTCACTTTGTAACGAATGCCCAATCACGTGAAGGAAAATGTAAAAAAAACAATATACTTGCTTGCACGTGATTGAATGATGGAAGTCAGCAGAGCTTCTCCTCATTCACTAAGATGAGAGAATATTCCTTTGCAAAGTGAAAATACCCTTAAAAAGTGAACAGCCTTTTAGCTTTAAAACCAATTTGCAGATTCAAAAAAGACCCCTGTTAAGTAATATTTGTTGTTATTATTGCAGACAATTGCGATTTACAGTAGAGACTTTTCTGGAAAAAAAAGCCACGCTTCCGTGGATCACCGTGGATAAAACAGTTTTTTATTGTAATAGCAAATACATGCTGTGGAACAACTTCCCATGTGTGCAACCACGGTAGTGCGGCTTGATTTGGAGAAAACTTGTGATGTGCGGCGGAAGCGAGCCAGCTTTGCCTGCATCTGTGGAATGGATTCATATTAGGATGGGGTCTGAGAATTGGAGCAGAGGTCTGTCTGCATTACAGTAGGGACTGTTCACTTTGGAAAGTGAATGGTAATTTTGCAAGGTAAAGCTGTAATCACTTCTATCATCCAATCACATGCAAGAATTTGTTTTTATTTGGTATTTAAAGTATAATAAAAGGCAAAACTTTATTTTTAGTAAGGGAAGGCTTAAACCGCTGTTAGAAATTTACTGAAGTTTGTGCCCTCACTAGGGAGAGATCCTCTCTGTTAATCTTTGTGACCATTGTTACTGGGATTTAAAGTGAAGAAAAATCAAAAATTTTGAGTTACCACCAGAACAGAAATAAAGAGGTAATCTTCCAACAGGCACACTTATTCTGGTTAAACAAAAACCTCTCTAACAGGAGAATTACCTTTCTTTGATGTGTCTACAGGATAGGAAGTAGAGGTAATTACCTGAAAGGCCTAATGATGGCAAAAAATATAGGGTTTTAACCAGTCCCGAGTCTAAATTGCAGAAAATACGTTTACGTTAGATATACTTTTACAGTCTTTTCATCTTTAGTAACCTCTAGTAACATCAACCTCAGTGTTTTCTCTGACTCTGGAGTTAAGCTTTAACTAACAGTGTATATTCTGATCTGATGATGAGCCATAAGGTATAAGAAGTTATGCTTGCTTGTAATGTACTTGTGATTGGATGCAAAGAAATGCTGAAACTTAAAATTAATGAAAAGCTGTATATTAGACAGGTTTAGACTGAACTTACTCTGTCATCTGACCATTTAAAGCCAGATGTGTACTACATTGTGCACCTCAGACCAACCACCCTTTGCTGCCCGTGACGGCACTAAGTTATCTCTATTTATCTTTGCACAATAGAACAAGTTACAAAATCCCACCTTTCCAACTTCTAGAGCCACCAGTGTCAGCCTTTTATGACTTTTGCTCCCTACATGGTCCAGTGTATTCTGATCCAGTGTATTCTGATAGTGTGAACATTGCCTAAGAATGGATGTGGATGAAAAAATTCAGGAATAAGTGTCTTTCATTGACTGGCAATTGACTGGCAATGGAATACTATATTCCCTCCCCACATTCTATATCACCCACACCTACATCAATAGAGTAATTCTAGCATGGATAGTTACATATATATTATTTTGCATAACAACCTGTTATTGTAATCAATTAGGTGGTGCTTTTCACTCACTATTATCTAACAGCAAGTTCAGCAACTTTAGACTCCCCTTATTACAAATGTCAGTAGCTGCATGTGTAACCAAGAAATATTACTTATTCCCTAAAACACGTAATACCCACATAGCACAGTCATGTCAAGTAACCAAACATGGCTTATGGGCTTAAAGTGTCGATAAAACTTCCACACATAGCCAGCGATCAGATCCTGAAAAATGACCTACACATCCACACTATTATAAATTGGGCACAAATATTTTACATACTTTTGTTCACCCAAGTAACAGTATATTTGCGTGCTCCCAATGACGGCATTCTTCCTTTCACTTCCTGTCTCTTGTATTGAGCAGTGCATGTATATTCCAGCAACAACCACTGCTTTCTCTAAACTACAAATCCCAGGTAACAATGCACCTTTCTACTGTACTGCACATAAGTGAGTGCACTTTTTGCTGGTCCCGCTGTCACTCAGAAGCCTGTGTGCAGTGCTGTGTGAGCAATGATTTTGGCAAGGGGAGGTGGTTTATTGTGCTGTTACATGCCGGCACTGACCACATCATCACGTTATACTGTAGTCCATCTATGGAGTGAACAGAGGAAGATGGCTATGTTCCCGCATACAAAGGGGCCATAAAAAACAAATGTAGCTACCATCATAACGAAAGTAGGAGAACAGCAGGTTGTGCTGCCAAATTCTACAATTACAAGGTATAAAAATGAAATCTGAATATGGAATTAACCTTTTTGTTTTACTTTTGGGTTTAGTCACAATAATAATAGGTACACTCCAATTTAAATCGAAAATGAAAGCCCAACTCCACACACAAAGTTTTGGATAGCGCTTGGAAGGGTTAGAATCTCTGGCATCTCTTTATTGTCTGCCTCCAAGTTTTGAAGACCTGTTAATTTTACATGGTTAAAACAGAGTAGGAACTACGGTAAAATCTCCCCACTTTCTATCTTTTGGATGGGCATCAGACAGAACAAGAAATGAAGGGAAATGTCCCCAACAGTGACACAAGTAATAGACCCACTTTCTTGTTAAGTGGACAGCAATAAAACCCTGTTTTATTTTATTGCTCTGTGTCCCCATGAGGGAGATTTCTCTTCACTACATGTCCAGGTGATGGTTGTCAGGCAGAACGGAATGTGAAGAAAATCTAAAAATCTAGTAGAATGTAAAATTGACAAGAAAATTCTCTTCAACAAGGACACGGTATTTAAAACCTAATCTTACTCTTTTTGTAAAAATCCTGTTTTTTTCATCCTGGTTATTCAAATTGAGCTTTAACTAATCTACACTAAATGAATGTTCGCTTTGCAAAGCCTACGTACACTTTCTAAAGGGAACTTTGGTTAACAAAAAGAGTAGAGAATTCTAAATAAGCAAATTTTATGATCACTTGATGGGGTTGATTTATTAAAGGTGTGAAGACTGTTAATTTAGCAAAGTGAATGTTCATTTATCTTAGTAAATAAGGTGAAGCTGTGTTTACTTCAATCAATTATGTGAAAGCAAAAATCTGTTTTTTTCATTTGCCTGCTCATGACTGGACATTCGGGGTGCACACAGCTTTACTAAGCTTAAGTGAATGGTCTCTGTTCCATTGTTTAATCAACACCCAGGAAAATGGTGAACCTATAGTCACTTGGAATACCTAGCCATGTGTAAAGAAAAAAAGGAACAAAAATTGATTTTTTTGCTGTCAGATGATTGGATAATTGAACACAGCCTGACCTCACTCATTAAGCTAAGTGAACATTCACTTTGCATAGTGAGAATTATCTACAAGCCCTGACAGAGTTACCTTTAACTGCCTTTTAGCTTAGTATAATGGAAACATATCATTTTTTTAATACTTTGTCATCCTTTCTGGTCACATTTTATATGTCAGTTAATTTCTGCTGACATAATTGTAAGCTGATTATGAAACCTGCATTAAGTGTATAAGATTCAATAAAAATGATTCTGTATTTATAACCTCTGACCTATACTGATTGCCCAAATGACCTCTAACCTCTCAATAAAAATAAAGGCAATATCAATTTGGCATGTTAAATAGATTAACTCAAAACAATATTTATAAACTAAACTCATTTCTGCTACAGCAGTTCATGCTTGGAAAAAGAAATGTAATTTAAAGGGACAGTTTAAATAATTGTATATCTAGGTAATGAATGTTTGCTTTCAGATGAACTACACAAAGACAACCCCTTTCTCACAGGTACTCTTGTAGTAGCATCTCCCCACCAGTCCTGCTCTGCAGCACAACAATGTCCTCATGTTGCTACAATGAAGTGATTCAACAGAAGCTCCAATGTATATCTGCTTCATCTTAAGGTGGCCATACACTTTACAACCATCGCAAGACCTTAGTCTTGTGATGGTTGTAAAGTAATTTAAAAAACGTACGATCTGCCCATCTTGGACAGGCAGATCGTACTTGCGATCATCGCAAGCCCGACCCCCATCAGCTGAATGCTGAATCGTAAGATTTTCGGCTGGTTTTCTAGCATGCTCCTTAGACAAAAGACCTGCGACCGTACAGTAGAAACGGTCGCACGTCTTCATTCACACTGCACGATTCTCGTACGATCGCCAGATTTCCCGTGATTCTTGTACGAGAATCGTGCAGTGTATGGGCACCTTTAAGATATTTTTAAACTGTCTCTTTCAGCATCTTCTAAGCCTCTGCCATTAGGTCCCAATTGTAGAGCTTCCCTGATTATTCATAGCAGGGAATAGGAAGAGAGTAGGTGTGGAGAGATTTGGCATCCAGGATATGCACCCAATAAGCTCTCAAATATGAAACCACAGCAGAACTTCATTGAGATATATAAACAATTTTTTGCTAGCCCATTTAGTCTATGGGGGTTATTCACAAAGCTACCGAAGGCAGCCGAGTGAATAACCCAGCCGAAGTTTGGTAATTCACTTCTGGCTGGTACGGCTGATTTCAGCTATATACCTGCTAAAATCAGCCGTGCATCGGCTGCCTTCGGGGATGCTGATCTGTCATTACAACTGGGCGGAGCAAGCCGTGAGATCACAGCTGGTTACACCCAGTCATGTGCATGGAGATCGGTCGACTTCGGCCGACCGTCCTCCGCGCTGCGTGTATCACCTTGGCTCAGTCGAGCCAAAGCATATGCCTTCAGCTCGTCTGAGGCACTCGGATGCCTTTGGCTGCTGTACGGGCTATTGTGAATGGCCTGTACAGCAGCCTTTCAGTTGAAGCCCTTCACTGAACCAAAGGGCAGAGGCGGCCAAAGAGAGCCGTAGGATCAGTCGAAGCTACGGCTGGATCCTTCGGCTTGTTAGCGAATAAACCCCTATGCCTTTTTTAGAGCATTCCTCTTTGTGTGCAACCCAAATACATGCAACAAGCAATGGCAGACATGTCTATGAGGTATACAGCCCACAAATAGGATAAAAGCCCATTCACTGGGATATAACTCTTGCACAGAATAGCAGTACCAGTCCTGCTCTGGGTAATAGACTTCACTGAGCGCTACAAGATCACAGATTACTGACAAAGCTCACTGTGCTTCCTGATTCCGGGTCTTATTATTAGCAGTTAATCACTGCCAGGATCTAACTCCTAACAAGAAAGAGCAGTTTTCTACATTCAAAAAGAGTCTTCTCTTATCTGAGCCCAACTCTGCTATCAGAGCCTTTTCCTTTCAGCTTTAGTTTCAGATCCACTATACTAATGCCAAAAAAAATTTAAATGAGCTTCTACCATCAACAGTGTAACTGTGCAGCATGCGTGTCCTTAAACATTATGCCAAAATAAATGTTTTTATTAACTGAAAGGTCTCGCTTTATAAAAACCCAAAATGTATGGGAAGAAATTAGCCGGATGACAGGAAATATGAGCAGGAAAACAAGAAATGGCATGCCCTTAACAAAAATGGCTACATGATATAATTACTGTTTTATGCTGCTTCACAATACAATTTTTCTTTTAAGAAAAACTACTGTAGTCGCAATGGCAAGTTTATACTCAATGTAGCTGTATGTCACAGTTAGTGTCCGAGAAGAAAGACATACTCTTTTATAATCACAATGGGCAGGATGGACCAAAATGGTCCGGAAGATTTCTTCTTTTCAAGTAACTTTGGTGAGCGCTCATTCTATATATTAACTGCCATAAATACATGAACACTTCAAATACAACTGCATAGTATTGCACTACAACACACTGTATAAATATGTGTATATA
>NW_017307726.1:127397-136443 GCF_000935625.1 Nanorana parkeri
ATATATATATATAGGAGTGACTTAAAGAGACAGTGAAATATACATAGACGTCTCTTCAGAATCCAACCAGCAGCAATAGTGAGCCAAGCTGGCCTGGTAAGGTATGAGTTATACGCTAGCTCCGTACAGTGTTCATACAAATGGGAAAACAGTAGCAATATGAAGGCAATAAAGGTGCCAAACTTAATAAATATAACTATGTTTTCTTGCTATCTTTTTTTTTCCGGCAATAGTCATTTAAACTGAGCCTGACAGTTTGGAAAAGTAATATCAGGTTCATGTACACTGAATCATTTCCACGTCAGGAAGTGGCCGGTTCTGCCAGGAGAGAGCATTGGTAAAGATTTGTCAGTTAGTAAAAAACCGTACTGGGATGTGTTATTAGCTCTGCAAGGCTTCTTATTTCCCATGGCTCTCCCTGACCTCAGCTTGAGATATGGTAAAAATGAGTAACTTGGATATTTAGGATCCTGACTTGTATCACGACTGTTTTTTTCTTCTTTTTTTTCCAGCATTTATTAAAAGTAATACTTAATTTGAATCTACAGCAAGACATTATCGAGGCTTATTTTGTGGTTTTCAAACAAATACTGTTTTTGTGGCTTTTCAGTAAATGGTTCATAGTTCATAATTCCTTAAAGTGATATTAAACTCAGGAGTTAAATCTTAAAAATACATTCAAGTACCTTCACTATTAATAAAAATGTACTTATTAGTGTATCACTCAGCTGTAGATCCTCAAATCATCTGTGAATTAATTCTGACACTGATCTTCGCTCCTGTGATGGACCACCATCTCATGTTAAGTTTACTCATTTGTATTGAGTTTGTAGTCCATCACAGGAGCAAACTTGGAGCGGTAGCTGCTTTAGAAGACACACAGGGGCCATGGGGAAAAAAAGTAGCCACGACTACGACTAAGGTCCAGTTTGGGGGTTGAAACATGTAAGCATTTATTTGTTTGCACCAATTCAGAGGTGATTTGAGAATCTACCACTGAGAGATACACAAATAGGATACATTTTTGTTAATAGTTAGTGTACTTGAATGCATTTTAAGGTTTAACTCCTGAGTTTAGTGCCACTTTAAATTTATTTTCTATGCAAACATTCTTGATGGTGAGGGGATTTTTTTTAATGTCACTTATGCATTTATTTCTGTTAGGACATTTTTAGACCCAGATATAAAATAACTTATGCAACAACAAATATAAAGGCCCATCTGATGAGACCAGTAGAGAATGAAATGGCTGCTTGTGAGTCTAGATTGCAGTTTTACTGGTATCATGTAATTAATTAACAGAATGGTGTGCAACAATACTATTAATAAATGAGAAGTATGTGAGGTTATGCATTATTCACAATTCCTTTGAAACTAGGAACTAGAGATGCACCGATACTTTTCAGATACCAGTGCCGATACTTGGCATTTTCATGAGAACTACCAGGGTTGCAGGGGTTGCAGCTGGGACCTGGCTCTGGCGCTCCACCACTGTCCTGAAATCATTAGTCGATATTGTTTTAGAAAAACTGTCACATGACAATAAACAAAAATGTATCAGTACTTGTACTTGCAAAAATCGTATTGGTGCATCCCTTTATTTATATTTCTAAAAACAAAATCATACATTAAAACAGAGATGTACAAATCCCAGGAGCTCCGTGTGCTCCTTACAAATGACAGCTGCCTCCTAACTTTAGAATTTTTCTCTAGTCTAGTCTTGGAGCTGGAAAAGTATCTGTACTTGTACTTGTCCCGAGTATGGTACTTGGTATAGGTGTAACCTAATGTAACCCAAGTGCTATTTCAAAAGAAAATAATTTTTTTCATTTAGATAGACTACTGACGGGTAGACATGTAAATTTTGTTTCTTTCCAAATGCAAATTCGGATGAAATTTTGTGAATTCAGACATTCGGATGCATTGGAATGTCCAAATTACAATGAGGCCGAGTGCAAACGAATCTGAATGTTCTTTTAATGAAATTTCAGATCATCTGAATTTCGTTCACAATAAAACTAAATTGGACAGAAAGATAAATCCGAACAAAACATATTTTTTGCTTACTTACATGTCTACATATGGGCATATTTATATAGCAGTGAATGTGACTTTCACCAAACATTTCATGGTGGTGAATCAATAACTGTCATTTAATACACATGCATATTGCAAATTCACCTGCAGTTGGTGAATGTCAGCGTCAATCTTTTATAAATGTGCCACTTTTAAGTGTGTAGACCCTAACAATGTACTTCACTTAACTTCTCCTTGTTGGCCCCTTAAATATACAATTACAAAGTGCTTTGTAATATCCGTGTAATCAGTGAAAAAAATTACATCTTGATCCTGTCAGAAATCCAGTGCTGTAGTGTGTCCTGCGCACTCTGCCTTCCTATCTTAAACTTTTTTATCAGTAACTGTGTTGGGACTACAGAACATCTCCCCCTTATGTTATTAAGGAGAGAGGGAGGTATTCTGTAGTTCTAACAAACATCTTGTACTAGAATTATACCACTGCTCATTCACAGGTGCTGTATAGTAAGTGTGCATTGTCACCTTAAGACAGGAAGTGTGTTACTGGCAGGATCACCAGGTGAACATAAAGGGGAAAAAAAATAGAAAAAGGAAAACTATTTAGCCACCACATCTGAGGACTGGTAAGCTACAATATAGTAAATGTATGGTCTTGCATTTAGATAGGCTTTACAGTGCTTTTGAAGCCAAAAACCTTTTTTTAGTTTTGGAAACTGGAGAGGGATTGCAACTAGGGCTGCAACAACTAATCGACTAAGTCGATTATAATCGATGATTGAAAAAGTTGTCAACGTTTTCAATCATCGATTAATAGGCTTTTGCTTAGTTGGCCCTGTTCACGGCTCCACACACACCGCACGCCGCACCTCCTCCCCGCCTCACGCTCACCGCTGCCAGACCCGCCCGCATCCACGCTCCACATGCCACACCTCCTCCCTGCCTCACCCTCACCCTTCCCTTCTCTTTGCTTCCTTTTAAATCTGTATCTGTTCTCATGCTCTGCAGAAGTCCTGTTTTGCCGCAGGCTGCCTTGTCTCTGGAATGGATACACGGTGTCTGTGTGTAGGTTTGTAACCTGAGCCAGCACTACAGGAAGAGGCACTGAGCTGCAAAGGGAAGTTCTCCCCAAGCATGAGAAGACATGAGTATTTAAAAGGAAGAGCAGCAAAGAGAAGGGAAACTACCATGGATTACAGTAAGGCACACATTAAAGTATTGTTTTATGTTAAAAAATCTGAGGGTTTAATGTCACTTTAACTACTGACTTTAGTGTCCCTTTAACTACTCTGTTCCAATAACATATGTTGTTTATAGTCCAGAGTATAACCACAACAATACCTAGTTGCAACTCTACTACCCAGCCAAAGCTTTAATTAAACTAGAGCGATTTCCAATTTAGACTCCTAGCGAGTTTCATTGATCAGTGGACATGTATAGCCAGTCAAGTGCTCCTACCTCCCCTGATATCATAATGTTATGGTTGTGGGTGTCAAAAGCACTCTTAACAATAAGGGCACTGTTCATAACTACTTCACCCATAAAGTCTTATATGTGAAAGAGATGTAACAAGACATAATAAGAGGCAGCCTGTCATCCCCAGGACCTTAATATATTTTACAGGATGCATGTACTGAGAAAAATATGGCTGCCATTGCTGAGCTTTTCTAGTAAAAATGCTAATTGCCTGTCATGATTACCCAATGGCTTCAGTGCTTTCTAAGAGACTAACTGACAAGTAGTTTATAGATCTAGTGTTCTGACTTTACTTGCTGCATGCTTGTTCTTAAGGTGCCCATACACTGTGCGATTATCCCCCGATAATCACGGGAAATCCCGCAATCGTATGATAATCGCAAAGTGTATGGCAGGCGTGCGACCGTTTTTACTGTACGGTCTCACGTCTTTTGTCTAAGGAGCATGTTCGAAAACCAGCCGAAAATCTTACGATTTTGGGCTGGTTTGTGGCATGCTCGGGAGACAAATGCCGAACGGGCCGGTGTGCGCACACGCACACTGCCCGTTCAGCATTGCGGTCATCGGAAGCCCGCCCCTCAGTGGAGCGGGCTTGCGATGATCGCAAGTACGATCTGCCTGTCCAAGATGGGCAGATCGTACGTTTTTTTAATTACTTTACAACCATTGCAAGACTAAGGTCTTGCGATGGTTGTAAAGTGTATGGCCACCTTAAGATGAAGCAGATATACATTGGAGCTTCTGTTGAATCACTTCATTGTAGCAACATGAGGACATTGTTGTGCTGCAGAGCAGGACTGGTGGGGAGATGCTACTACAAGAGTACCTGTGAGAAAGGGGTTGTCTTTGTGTAGTTCATCTGAAAGCAAACATTCATTACCTAGATATACAATTATTTAAACTGTCCCTTTAAATTACATTTCTTTTTCCAAGCATGAACTGCTGTAGCAGAAATGAGTTTAGTTTATAAATATTGTTTTGAGTTAGTAAATGGTTGTAGCGATGGTTGTAAAGTGTATGGCCACCTTAAGTCAATGGCTTAAAGAGTATTGAAACCATAAACAGTATGGAAGCCTGTATTTTCCGAAGGTGGTTAGAAATGGTAACCTGCATAATTCCTTAAAGTTCCTTTAACCTGTGTCCATCTTGGGGAATTCACAGATCTGGGCCTTGTTGGACATAGTTACTAAATGCTTTCATTTGTGTATGATATGAATGATCATAAAAGTATGGGCACTTACTTGGTCATGTCACTTTGCCAGATTTAATCCTCAGTGTGTGGGTTTATGCCTATGCATTACAAACTCTTAAATGATCTTAAGGACAAGAAAATGCATAGACATTTTGTATATATATTTTTTATTTTGTTAACAGCAGAAATACATTTTAAGCAGAAATGGTCCCAATGACAATGTTTGTAGATCTATAAATAAATGACTGTGTGCTAAAGCAATAATCAGCACACTTTCTTAATAGTTCTCAAACTGTTCTTTACATTTGGATTATTATAGATTTATCATCAGTGGAAAGACCATGTCAAGCACAGTGCAGCACAATAAAATTACAAACTAGGACGCATAATTGCTATACACAACACCATCTGCAGAGTGGGGTAGAATGTTATCAGCTCAGAAATCCATATTAATATCTAAAGTGTTCCATTCATACCGCTGGCTGACAGTCAGAAGAATTGCTTTCATTAGGTTTTTCATAGCGAGATCTTAGAATTGATCACTTTACATAATGTCTGAGATGCGGCACAGCTAGTTATTTATAACACAGCAGCACAAGTTAACCCCTTTAGAGCCAAATGGCATTTACAGAAGTTGAAGAGGATGCTCGCTTTCATATTTGTCAATATTTTCAATTTCCCTTAAAAAATCACTAATCATTCCTTTTTTATTACTTTTTTAATTCTGAACGTCTTGTTTTGAAGAAGGTTTATTTTTCTTTATTTATATCTTTTTTTTTTTCAATAGAATCACAGTAGACTGACAGCAGATACGCAAAAACACAGGCATCTATAATTTCACAAATCAAAATCATAAGACTCTGATTTGTAAAGGTTGGGGTTCAATAATTCTGTGGGCTATAAGTGCTATGTGATAGATTCATCTATTCTAGACCACAGTGTCCAAATACGTGCACTCACAAAGCCTCAGAGGTCTATTCTGAACGCTTTAACACTTTACATCATTTTAGTACGGCTCCATGTGACCCATCTAGTCTGGATTGTCTAGGATTGGCCTCTGTTTATCCCAGGTGTGCTTAAATCCATTTATTATTGATTTGCTATCTACATGTGCTGGTAGTCGGTTTCATACCTCTTCTACTGTTTCCTTATTTCCTCATATGTATTGCTGTCATAGTGCTTGCTGAGACACCTCTATGTAGACACAAATAGTTCCTAATTTGCAGATTTTCAATTAAATTAAGCAGATACAATCCAAATGGAAGTTGCCATACAAGAGTTATTGTTCATGGCCCTTTTATTATTTCTCAAATAGTTTGGATATCAAGAGATTATTTTCACATTCTTTGCGGAATTATATAGTATCTAAGGGTGCCCAAAGACACATAAGGGTGGTTGGGAGTGCAGGTACAATCTGGCCACTCTCTGGCATCTCTACTGCTAAAACAATGAACACACAACTTAGCCGTTCATCCCATTTTATGTCAGTGAAGAGGGAAGAAGGAGCATAGCATAGTCAGACATTTATCTCAGGTGGAACCAGTTTTCTAACCTGTTTCATCAAGTGGTCTTAGAAGTGTTCAACCAGCGGTCATCAAAAAAATGGCTGGATCAGACTGGCCATCTCAGATTTTTGAGCATCTTAAGGTTGAGTATATGGTTTAGAACAGCATAAGTCATTATAGTGCTAACAACGAGATCAGTGGAAAGCTAAATTAAAACCCAGCCCCAATTCAATTCCAGCCCAATGGATCTTTCTTTTGTATTTTGTGTGGATATTGAATAAGAAGGCATCTTCATGTATAGATACATTGAACATGTAGAATGTAAAATAACATAAAAGAGAATATATCTGCCAAAACAGATCCACAAAAGGAGAACTAACTCTAGCCAGTCATGTAGCATTAAATGATCGACTGATCAGGTTTGTCTGTTTCCAATTATATTTAAAGGAGAACTATGGGGTTGTGACTTTTCCCCATAGTTCTCCTTAGGGTAACGGGAGGACACAAACTAGCATCCTCCCGTCACCCAAAGCTCAGTATACCGCGAGCTACAGCTCGCGGTATACTGAGACGCCGCAGCTGAAGAGGATCCCGACAATTATGTCTGGATCCGCCCAGCTGCGTGAGTGACAGCTGGCTCTGCCTATCTAGAGGCAAAGCCAGCTGTACCTGCCCCCTCCCCCGTCCGTTCGGCCAGTCAGTGCTGGAGGATGGGAGCAGGGAGGGGGGAATCCAGTCCCTCCCCTGTCATGGCAGAGAGCAGTGACAGGATCGAGAAGTGAGCGAACGCCGGTATGTGTTCGCTCACTACCCGATCTACTGAGCTGACCTGTGACAGTCTCATTCTCACAGGTCGGCTAGAACTATGAGGTGAGTGAAAAGCATTCACCTCATAGTTCTCCTTTAAAAAAAACATTTGGCACAACAGAAAAAAAACACCAGTTTGGTCAGTTTTAGTTGTATTTCCACCAGATATGGGTTATTTATCATAACATTCATTATACCAAACATCATCATACCAAATATAATTATACTATAGCCAACATTACATATTTTAGGAGGCTGCTTTTTGTGCACCTTTGCAGCTCTTTGTGCTTGCAAACACAATGTCACGCTCTTTTTTAAGATATTGTTGAAAGTTCTCAATAGAGTCATATTTCAATTATAAGTCTATAAGGGACTATTTTAGGATTCATGTAGACAGCTGTTTAAAAGGTCATCCCAAACCCACCCTCTATAGGGCTTTATTCAGTGTAACCAAAGTACCCACCACCCCAGCAGCAGCACCACCTAATATTTAAAGGGTTCAATAAACCCTATAAGCAGTACTATGCAGTGCGCCTAAACTCTTGACTATTTCAGGAGGGGTTGGGAAAGGCTTCTAAAGAGCCATCAACATGAGCTCTTACTATTCAGAATCCATGAGCACATATCTAAGATCAAAGCCCTTTGTTTAAAAATTTATTAGTGTAATCTACATATCAAAAATAGAACCTCCTGATTTTTTCCTCATTACAGGATTTTCAGGGGAACAACGATTCTATGTTTAATAAAGTGGGGACGGTAGGCATTCTGTCATTCTAGGCCTATGCTGCTTTTAGTGTGGAGTTCAAGGCAATTTTTATTATCTGTAGTAATCCAACCCCTTTATCAGCATGTCGTCCCTTTTACTTTTTTGCTCTGCAACCAGCATTCTTGATATATCAAGAACTTATTCTTGGTCCAGATTTGGATAACAGTTCCTATGGACCACAATAAAATGGTTATATGTATGCCACTTCTAGTGCTGCCACAGCTTGGATAGTTTGACAAGAAAAGGCTTTGTTTGACCTGCTTTGCCTGCAATCCAAATGTACCTTAATAGAACATGCTGTGTCCAAACAAATGTAACACAATGCTTAGCAGGTCAAACACAGCCTCAGAGCTGTCATCTACACTACTCCACTGAGGTCAATGAGAATTTGCTGACCCACATGTAAAGAAGATCTATAGTAGGTCTACAGTAAGCACTCATTTTGATGTATTATTTTAAAATAAATCAGTGCCTCTCTATGCCAAGATCTAGATTCTGTTAGATCTCAAAGCAGACAAGGGAGCTTTCTGTGCCTAGAATTTCAGGGAACAATTAAATAAGTGTGAGTTTGTAAGGATTAGGTTGGTGTTATGGGTTAAATTGTAACTAAACTTTTTGAGTAGGGTAGAGTTAGAACTGTGATGTTTTTTTTGCGATCTGTGCCAGTACTGAGGGAAGTCACCAGCACTCTAGACATGTAATTATGTCTCTCAAATTTATTGTGAAGAACAGCATCACAGATATACAGTATATATACCCACATTTCGGGGCCTCACAGGGTGCCTTTCTCAAGGCAACATAGAATAAGTGGCACTTTATGTCACCTTGAGAAAGGAACCCTACGAAACCTATATATCTTTCTGATGCTGTTCTTCACAATAAATTTGTGAGACACAATTACATTCTAAAGTGCTGGTGACTCCATTGAATCCAAATGTTATGGTTGTTACTGAAACACCAGTTGAAGGGGAATCTTAGAATTGTTCAACTGCCAAAAAGAAGAGTTACCCCTGCTTTGGAGAGATTCCTCTAACTTCCTGTATCCCGGACAATAAGGAAAAGGAAATCTCCCTGATGATACATAATCAGCCACTCTATAATGAATATTAGAGGAGCACAGAAATGAAAATTTCAAAACCGAAATTAAAAAAATTGTCAGGCCAAAACCAAAACTGAAAATGTTTTTTATTTTAACGTTTTCAATTTTTTTTAAATCTTTTATTTTTATTTATTTTTATAAACTTTTTAATTTTGTTATATTTATTT